>NW_028288685.1:1415005-1572228 GCF_059628265.1 Tinamus guttatus
GAGGAAACCAAATTGAAGCTATGCAAACATAAATAGAAATGGAAATCGTGAACCTTTCAAAATGATTGGGACATCTTAATAATCGATTTGAAAGATTGTTTTTTCACCATACTATTGCATCCTGAGGACCATGACATAGTGGAACGTATGAACCAAACGCTGAAATGCCAGCTATTAAAAAAAAAAAAAAAAAAAAAAAAAAAGGAAAAAAAAAGGAAAGAAAAAAAAGAAAAAAAAAAGAAAAAAAAAGAAAAACAAAAGGAAAAAAAAAAAAAAAGAAAAAAAAAGAAAGAGGAGAATTGGGAATTATGCCTGCAGAAAAATTGGCAAGAGCAGAATATGTTTTAAAATTTTGAGATTACCCCAGGACAGCCTAGTCCCTCTGATGGTCAAACACAGGGCTGGGCTAAAGGGAGCCCTGACAGAAGTAAAGTCAGGTCCGTGTAAGGTGATACTGAGAGACTAGAACACCGGAAAATGGACGGGACCTTTAGACTTGATAACCTGGGAAAAAGGGTATGCTTGTATCGTTACAGATGCTAGAATCAGATGGGTGACAGAGAAAATGGGAGAGGCCTTAGCTGGAAGCAACCTCACATACATCAGATGTAGCAGGCAAACAGCTGGTACCCTAGCGGTGGGAAGTGTGAGCCTGCAGAACATCATGAGAGGAAGAAGTGTCCTGTACTACTAAGCAGGCCTTGCTGGTACAAAAGAAAAAGGGGGAATTGTAGAGGGATGGCTAGAGAGCCGCGTACATGGCTGCCCAGCAGGCCTGCTCAATTCCAGCCTTCAGGTTTCAGTGAAAGAACGAAGGGAGTGCTAACTAGGAGATAAGAAAGTAGACCAAGGTCAGAGGGAATAAAAGAGCTGTTGAACTAAAAGGATGAGCTAAACAAGTAAGGGGGGCTGTAAGGGTCTGAGTTAGATCATTGTCTACCAATTAGGAGCCTGTGTAATTACATCACTAATTGTTAAGAATCATATAAATGTACTGCATGAAAAGCTAATAAACGAGGTCAGTTCCAGCTTCTATGAAGTTGATGTCTGGCATTCCTGACCCGCTCCAAGCTGCAACAGAAAAATAGATGTAAATTTAAAATTTAGTTTTGAACGCCAGACAGGATTGTTTTGATATGAACACTCTCTTGCACCAGATGCATGACAGAATTTAATCAACTGGTCAATTCTGAAATTTCAGCCAAAAGATATCATGATGTTTTCATTCACTACTATCAGATCCACCAGTACAGGCTGGGGAATGACCTTCTGGAGAGCAGCTCTGCAGAGAGGGATGTGGGTGTCATGGTGGACGACAAGTTGACAATGAGGCAGCAGTGTGCCCTCGTGGCCAAGAAGGCCAATGGGATCCTGGGGTGCATTAAGAAGAGCGTCTCCAGCAGGTCGAGGGAGGTGATCCTGCCCCTCTACTCAGCCCTGGTGAGGCCACGTCTGGAGTGCTGTGTCCAGTTCTGGGCCCCACAGTACAAGAGGGATGTGGAGCTGCTGGAGAGAGTCCAGCACAGGGTTACAAGGACGATCAGGGGCCTGGAACATCTGCCTTATGAGGAGAGGCTGAGGGAGCTGGGCCTGTTCAGCCTGGAGAAGAGAAGGCTGAGAGGGGATCTAATCAGTGTATATAAGTACCTCAAGGGAGGGACTGAGGAGGATGGTGCCGGCCTCTTTTCACTGGTGGCCACCGACAGAACTAGAGGTAATGGCCACAAACTGAAGCACCAAAAGTTCCACAGGAACTTAAGGAAATTTTTTTTAACAGTGAGGGTGACAGAGCACTGGAACAGACTGCCCAGAGAGGTTGTGGAGTCTCCTTCTCTGGAGATATTCAAAACCCACTTGGATGCAGTCCTGTGCCACGTGCTCTAGGTGACTCTGCGTGTGCAGGGGGGTTGGACTAGATGACCTCTAGAGGTCCCTTCCAACCTTAAGCATTCTGTGATTCTATGATTCTATCCTTTTGTTCCATGCAGATACTTTAAGTCTATGACCAGGCCATTTCTTTTTTGCCTTAGTCTTTAGTCTTCTTTAAGTCTAAAGAGACCCTGAGTATTTGTCGTAATTCTTCAAAAAAAATTTTTAGTTTGTCATCATCCTACCAGATCTTTTATGAGCCAATTGAAACAAATACTAGTAGAGAAAAATGTAATTGGACTCCTGTGTTTAGTTAAAATATCAAAATACAATGGCAGACATTTAGACCATATATGAAAATAATGTTCCTAACTGCATAGAATAGGAAAACTAATCACAGAAGTAGTCCAATTAAATTTTTCCAAGGGTCTTGAGGACCCATTTTTCCAAGGATGGCTCCTTCTGCATTGCACTCATTCCAACACATATGATAGTCATTCTTTCAAAGTAATATTCAACACAGCCAGGTCCATTGGTATATTGGTATCCCAGAAAAGATGAAACAGAACTATCTTCAAAGAGAAAGCTATTATTCAGAGTAGGCATGTCATTCTCTCTCTCTTTTTTTTTTTTTTTTTGTCTTGTTCTCAATGCAATGTCCTCAAAAAAACATAAAAACAGATCCAGTGACCATGCGTTTTACATCTCTCATACTGGGATATATATGAAGGTGGGATAGCACCAGTTCCTTCAGAACAGAAGCACAAGAAATTCCATGTTTACAAAGAAATATATATATATGTATATATGTATATATTTCAACTTATAGGAAATGGAGAGAGAAAAGCTGAAACTGGTATGCTAGATTGTCAAAAGGAATTTTGGTTTTGAAATATAAATAATATATTTTATGTTTTGACAGAGTATATTTTTATCCTTACCTTTCTCATAGGAGACTCAAAAATATAGAACTGCATTCATGACATAAATATACATAAAAAGGTTAAGCTTAAAAGTAAATATAAACACTTATATACTATCCAGTGATGAAATTAACAGCCTAGCATGTAGGATATTCTGTCCCTGTAGACATGAAATATAACCATGTGATTTGCATAGCTGGGGTACTGAGACACCAGGAAATACCAAGCTCTCCAAAACACTACTTAGAGTGAGTTTAGTCTGTATGACTGGAAGCTGATGGCACACTTCAAAGTTCATATGTGAGAAGCTCAATGAAATAATTTTTAACTGTAAGCAACAGCAAAGCGCCTAGAGAAGGATGTACACACTTGATAAGACAAAACTTTGGCCATACCCCAAGATTTTAATTTGCTAACTAACATGCTACAACCACATTTTTGGATTCTAGCAATTTGAATAAGCCCAGGGCAATACTAAAAACACAGCTCCTCTGCCCCCATTATACTACACATTATATAAGCTCGTTGTTTCATGACCGCTCCCTCATCTTTCGCATTCCCTAAGCTGACCTAGTGAAGACTAAGCCATTACACTCCTAGGAAGACTATGAGTTAGACACCTAGTAGTAACCCAAATCTATGGACCCCTGCAATATCTGAGACATCCTTCAAACGCAGTGCAATTCCCTAAACTGGAGACTAGAAAATGACTGAGTGCAAAGAAATAACAATGTTTTGTCAGGAAACCAGCAAAAAGAAAAACATAACTATTGCCCTCCTGCTGCATACAAGTGGATGAAGATCTGACAGAGATGTTGCCTTGACCTGCTGTTTGTAGGACCCTACAAAACTGTCCCTTGATAATACACGTGTTTGTGCTGCATTCTCATTTCTAGCATAAGCCTACCACTTTGCCATTGTCTGTCCTTTTTTTGGCTTGCTCGTGGCACTGCCCAACACAAGAAAATTAACCTTTCCTTTAGCAGGAAAAATCTGAACTGTCATTTCTGGAAATACTACCTAGAAAATGGAGTCAAAAGGCCAAAATATCGTCTTGTAATTTTCAGACTAAAGATATTTCACTGTGAACTTCAGGTGCAAAGAAATGTTTTCTTTTTCTAGTTTGTATTACTGCCTTCAATCTTTTGACACTGCAGTTAATATCTGTGCATAAAGAATAGAAGAAAAATAAAAAGATAGTGTATGAAGTAGCAGACTGATCTGTAGCTTTTATTTGTGCAGACTGAACTATGCTTTGCTACACAGTATTCAAGGGAGAAATTATTTCAGCTTATTTTTAAAGTACTAAAAAAATGGACTCAGATGGTAACGTAAGTACTTGCTCCAGTACTGCCTGCTCAGTTGGGCTTTGGTATTTCATGATGTTTCCTTTGTAGCAAGGAATTCAGGGCTAATTCTTATCCATAAAGAAACATCTCAAAGGTCCAATTTGATGCCAATGGCCCAGAAAATAAATTAAAACTTGTGGGCTTCCTGAGTATTGCTGGTTTCTATTTTTATCCTTCAATATTTAGTTAAAATACCACATGGAAACAAAAAGCCTACACCAGCTTTCCTAATTTGTGTGTTTATGGAAGCAATTAAAAATAAAAATGAATTGCATATGGTCTGTTCTTGGCATTTATGTTAAGCTAAACTTCCTGCTGTCATTTTCTGATAGGGCAGAACTAATTTAATGCTGTGCTACTAAGTTGCTAAATGAAAAACAGATGACAAAAAATATCCATTTGTGAATTATATGATTTTTACATGAAAATAAAGCTCACCTTACCTTTGCAGATGTCTGTAAAAGTAAAGCCCACCTAAAATGCTGCAGACGGTGTGGAAAATGTAGCTTGTACTTTGGGCTATATATCTGAGATTTGAACATTCAAAACCAAACCTCATCTGCTCATCTACATTCTCCACAAGAAGCCACACCCTCCCATCCAAATTCATGTGCATTAAAAATGACTTTGATATTCTTCGGTTCATAGACTTAGCATTTTGAAGCATATGTAGAAACATAATGACTACGCATTGCAGAAATTGTCCTTTAGGAAGTAAAGCAACTGAAGAAAGGTTTTTCTGGACTTAGTTCAGTATTTTAGACAGTCACAGTGAGGCCATAACTTACAGTAGGTTCAGAAACTCATTCTGCAGATACGCAAAGAAGAGGTTAATTTTTTCCTAAAGAAGCTTTTCATTTTTTTTTTCCAGAGGAAGGATTGAATAGATTGCTATGTATTTTCAAAAATAACTTCAAAGCATTTAGTAGTTTGAAATACACTTGCTGTTTTTACAGCAATTTCTTTTGGAGATGACAATTTGAGAAATATACATACACAAATTTTATTTCTCTCCTCCCACCCCTCACCCCCCACCCCCGCTGCCTAATAAGTAGATCTATTCACTGTGAATTTCTTCTCAGGGCTACAACATTATGTAAGATATTCACCAAGGGGAAGGCTGCACTTATGCTTATTTTAGCATTGTCTGAAGATGATCTCAATGATTGTTCCTAATTAGGGACATCAGAGTCAGCAATACACTGAACAGTATAATATGACACACAGAATAATATAACAACGTGTAAACTAGGATTTCAGAGACTGACATTTTTTAAAATGAAACAATAACTGAATATATTTGCCTATTCATAAATCTTTTCAGTGCTATCATGATCAACACTGACTGTACTGTGCAGAGTTGGGACCATTCAGCAGCAGCGTAAATTCATTATTATTTTCCTTCCTCCTTTCTGGTCTCATCTTCTATTTTTTTCTCTCAATTAGGCTAGCAACTATACAGAGAGAGGATTAACACAAGTGTTCCTGAGAAAGAAATCTTTCCCAGGACTACTCCTGAAAGTTGAAATTGAGTAAAGTTGTACCTTGCAAAACCTGTAGCAGGCACTGTTTTATGATTTTTGGAGACATTTACAAGTTGCGCTTATTTTTGCTTGAGTTAATAGAAAGCACATTTAGCACTGGCAAATTTCAATATGTTCAACTTTTAAAAATACCAGAACTATTTTAATTACTGAAAATCACTCCAGTTTCATGGTGTCTTTTTGTTATTGTTGGTTATTCAAATGACACTGAAAGAGAATTTAATGAAGTAAATTCCCATAAGTATTTAGAGTGCATCCCCTAGTTAGCTTAGATTATTCACACAAGAAACTTTGCCCAATAAGCCAGTTTAGTAAAAGGGCTGAATCAAATTGTTTCCCAAGGTAATCTTCTTTCAAGCTTTGACCTTCTTCCAGTATAGAATGAATGACCTGCTCACTATAAAAACATTTAAAAGACAAAGATGTTACATGATTTCATGTAATTTTCTTGCATTTGTCAGAGTCCTTTCTGATACTTTGAAATCAACAAAAGAAAACAAATTCTTTGGAATATCACTTGCTCATGGAAAATGTCTCCACACAAGTTCTTCAGCTCCTCAACTAGCACTATTGTAACATTTTTTAAAAGAAAAAAAAAAAAGATAGCTTTCCCAATTGTCCCAATTCTTTCTTAGCATAACGAATGAATTCTACCAAAAAAGGAATACTTGTAAGATAAATCAGGGTTTCTTAAGCTCTTGCAATTAAAATGTATATAGACATCCATTCAGAAGCAGCCAATGGAATTACTTAGAAAAATCCTAAAAAAAAAAAAAAATCAAAACTATTAAAAAATAAAATAAAATCAACTGAATCCCTTTCAACCCAAATCTATAGAGCTAGAAAAATGCCAGTAAATCTTCAGACAGAAGATTCAGATGGTCTTATTTGTACATCTGGAGTCCATTTTGCTGTATCATCATCACAGATTACTTCTGTCAAGGCACAGCTAGTCAAGCTATGCAACTCTAGGGAAATTGGGCACTTTTCTCAACGATTAGGACTTTCAGATTTACTGAAAAATCCAGAAAATGTGACTATCAGTTCTGCAGAAAAAGGCTGATAATAACTATCATGGGGTCCAAGACTCGTAACTATGGGAGCCATGGGATTCCCTGACTACAGGGTAGCTACATATGACGAGATACCTGAATATCTGAGATGTATTTTAATACCTGAGATATCTTTTAGATACCTGAAAAAAGCACATTATCGGATAACGATGGAATTACCATTTCTGCAGAACCACATAGTATCTTAGTCAATATTTTCAGGATGGATATTGCCTTATAAATGGCACTTTCTGGCTCTAGTCTCCATGGGATCTCAGTTTTACAGATCGTGATAGCAGTACAAATCAGAACATAAAGCATCGAAGACAACATACAAATTTTACACCAGAGTGCCAGTGTGTAACGGTGGATTTTTATACACTTAAATGATAAGTGGAGATCTAAATCAGCTTTTATTTCTTATGAAATGCTACCTAATGTGCTCTGATTAAAGCTTTTACTTCAGGAAAAGAAAAACAGCCATATAGATGGTCAAATTCTTGACTGTGCAATGTCTAAATATGTACTTCAGTATTAATTTCCTGCTAGCATGCAAATTTCAGCAAGACTATTAAATGTTCAATGTGCAATCTTTATCAAATGGACAGGGTATCAAAGTTAGCCGGGTGCTTTTGAGTTACATGGGTTCCACAGCTGGTTCATGAGAGTGGTTGGTTATTTGGAATTGAGAGAGGCCTAAAAGAAACATTTGAAGACAATTATGTGGTCAGTCACACAACAGTAGACAGCAAAGGAAACATAAAAATAACACAAGAATGTTCTGAGTCTGTAAACACACATGTGTCTAGCATTACTCACACCTTGGGCTTGAAACATCGAAACAAATACTTAAAGAAATACAGAGAAGGACATTACAGCAAACAGCTAGGGATAAAGAATAGACTCAAAATGTCTGCAAATGGATAACATGCAGTTCAATTCACCTATCCTTCCAGCAGATATTATGAAAACAATCTCATATGGCCAGACAGAGAGCTGTCAGAGGCCTTTAGTTGTACCAGATACAGAAGCTGAGAATATCTTTGTCATCATATGCTGCACAGGACTGTTTAATCTCAAAAGTGTACTCAACAACAGTGCAAAAAACAATCCCCAAATTTCAGTAAGACATCTAATGAGGAAGTTTAAGGAACAAGGCAACGTTGACAAAAACGCTCATTCAAGAAATAGGTTCAATCTTCTCCTAGCCTTCACTGCAGGGAACCTACTAACCTTCTGTGCAAAGAAGGTTTGAAATGCCTATAGTGCCACACTTTCACCCTTTTTAAGGTACTTTAGTTTCAGGAGAGGTGAACTATTCAAGAGGAAAGATCATGGAGATTTAGTCACATAGACACAGGTTGGCATGTTTTGGAGGAGCTTTACTACTGACTAAGACTAGTGATATCCCATTTATGCTCAGTGCACCCTCTTTTGCACTGGTCCCTCAGGGCTTTGGAACATGTAGATCTACATCTTTTAGATTGAGGATGCCTATAGAAATCAGAACATTAAACAAAGCATATGAAAATAATGAAGTGTAGTTAATATTTCAGCCCTCTATGCTGAGAGTTCAAAAGCCTTTTTTTTTTTCCTTAAGATTCCAATCTCATTTTTTAAACTTTAGAATTTGGAGATATTAAATATTGTTTTAAATGATGACGTAGAACTATTACAGCACTTTAGCCCAGTCAATGCAAATTCCCGGTAATCTAGATTTTGTAACAGCAAAATATAGACATTTTAACTGCATTAACTACATTTAGCTTAATTGACTAGTGTAACTAGAATATAAACAGCGATGAAGGACAAGAATGAAATAATATCTCGAGTCAGTGGTATCGACAGAGGTCTTTAGTTGTACCAGATACAGAAGCTGAGCATATTTTTGCCATCATATGCTGTACAGGACTATTTAATCTCAAAAGTGTACTCAACAACAGTAGAAAAAACAATTCCCAATTTCCCCAAATTCCCACTGCATTTCTGTTGCAGCTTGGAGCGGGTCAGGAATGCCAGACAACAACTTCATAGAAGCTGGAACTGACTTCGTTTATGCAGTACATTTATATGATTCTAGCAGTTAGTGATGTAATTACACAGGCTCCTAATTGGTAGACAATGATCTAACTAAGACCCTTACAGCCCCCCTTACTTGTTTAGCTCATCCTTTTAGTTCAACAGCTCTTTTATTCCCTCTGACCTCGGTCTACTTCCTTATCTCCTAGTTAGCAGTCCCCTTGTTCTTTCACTGAAACCTGAAGGCTGGAATTGAGCAGGCCTGCTGGGCAGCCATGTCCGCGGCTCTCTAAGCATTCCTCTACAATTCCCCCTTTTTCTTTAGATTAGGTGACTCCGGGAAGCAAGCCAGCCTTGAGGTGTCAGATTCGGATTGCGTGAAAAAGCAGTTAACAAACGTGACATTAAAGCGTGCAAACAGGTACAAGCAATCATTAAGCCAATTACAAGCAACAGTCCCCATTGTAACAACATTTACAAGCAACAGTCCCCATTGTAACAACATTAACAGCGATTTCATCAACGATTTTATCCCTCCCCCGATTCCAAACAAGTCAGTTAACCCATCGAGTCCGAAAAACCCAACATCTTTTGTTACTTTCTCTGTATGTTTGTTCAAGTCGTGGAGTTGTCGATGTACGGCCGTTGAGTGATCTTGCAGGTCCATGCAGCACATTCCGTCGAATTCCTGACACCCATGTCCATGAGCAAGAAGCAGGAAATCAATAGTGGCACAGTTTTGCAGTACAGCGTGTTGTACCTGGGTTAATCATCTGACAACTCACTAAGCACCATACTGGTTGCATTCGCTTGTTTCAAGGCCTAGCAGGCAAGGAGCTCAATATTTCAGTGTGCCCGCGTGGCTGATACCCCGGGGACGAAGAAGGACGCTGCTACAACCTCCAAAGTGCTCCAGAGATCAACACTATCCTCACATTCTGAGCTAAGAGAGTTCGCTGCTCCTTTTGATTGCCTTAACAGGGTCTTGCTATTCCCCAGAGGGCCGTGTGGCCAAATCATACCAAGGCGACCAAATGTGCAAGGCCCACCCATAGGCTGGGATGGAATGCCAGCCCAAGCTCGGTTCCCACATATCAAAAACCACCCGGTGGGAAGCTTCCTAGGCCAGATAGTTCCCGTATTGTGGGTAACATTTCCGTTACACCATTCCTTTTCCCCTCTTGCCTCCTCAAGGGTTTTTGCACACTCAACTTTGAGACCTTCCAGTTCAACCTCGTATCTACTGTTCTCATTTTCCATTTTCTTCAGTCTGTTTCTCTCCCCTTCTAGTTGAGCCTGGAGACAAGCATTTTCTTGCCTTAAAATACTATTCTGGGATTCAGTAGAAGACATCTGAACTTTAGTAGAAAGAAGTTCTTCTGTTGCAGCCCGTTCTCTTTCGGCAGCTGCTGCCAAAAGGGCTTGAGATTCACCAAGTCTGTTAGAAAGATTCTTTTCCAATTTTTCCCACAAGGAGGTTTGCGCTCCCAGCATGGCTTGCAAATTTTCTATCTGCTGGAGCAGTGGCCGTGTAGCAGATGTAACACTTTGGCTCGGTTCTTGGTTCCGACTCTCCTCTTCTTGCAGTCTCTGTTGTAGTTCACTGATTTCCTGTCGTAAGTAGTCCTCTCTTCTTGCTACCTGTTGTTCTGCACGTTGCAGCGCTAGCCACAGGTCTGCCACCTGAATCGCCAAAGCTTCTTGTTGCTGCCGTGCCTCATCCTGGGCCTTCTCCAAAGCTAGACCAAGTTCTTCCTTTGCCTTCATTTCCCGACTTAGGGCTGCCTCTTGTGCCTCACTGTCCTTTGTGGCATTAGCTTTATGAAGATCTGCAAGTTCCTTGTAAGCACTGTCAAGTGCTGCCTGGACACTTCTGTTCCTTTCTTCAAGATTTTCCACCTCTGCCTGGAGCTTATTAAGATCCTTTTCTTGTCGCTCTACAACACTGTTCAGTTGTTTAAAGGAATACCTAACACCAGTGCATCAAATTGGTCTGCTGTCCCACAAAGCCAACAACTCTTAATTTGAGTATAATTAACAATATGCCTAAGAAGCATAACATATCCATTAGTGTTAAAAGTAGCATCAGCTTCTATAATAGCATTAAAAGTAACATTACCTCCTAACAGCCACAATATACAGCTAATAATAACAGTAACACTTCTTCCTCCCATGTTGTTCTTCTGCAGGCTCACACTTTCCACAGCTAGGGCACCGGCTGCTTGCCTGCTACATCTGATGTATGCAAGTTTGCTTCCAGCCAAGGTTTCACCCATTTTGCTGGCACCTATCTGGTTCCAGCATCTGTAACGATACAAGCATACCCTTTTTCCCAGGTTATCAAGTCCAAAGGTTCCATCCATTTTCCTGTGTTCCAGTCTCTCAGTATCACCTTATACGGACCCGACTTTACTTCTGTCAGGGCTCCCTTTAGCCCAGCCCTGTGTTTGACCATCAGAGGGACTAGGCTGCCCTGGGGTAATCTCAAAATTTTAAAACATATTCTGCTCTTGCCAATTTTTCTGCAGACATAATTCCCAATTCTCCTCTTTTTTTTTTTCCCTTTTTCTTTTTTTTTTCTTTCTCTTTTCTTTCTCTTTTCTTTCTCTTTTCTTTCTCCTTTCTTTTTTCTTTTTCTTTTTTTTCTTTTTCTTTTTTCTCTTTTTCTTTTTTCTCTTTTTTTCTCTTTTTCTTTTTTCTCTTTTTTCTTTTTTTTTTCTTTTTTCTCTTTTTTCTCTTTTTTCTCTTTTTCTTTTTTCTCTTTTTCTTTTCTCTTTTCCTTTTTTCTCTTTTTCTTTTTTCTCTTTTTCTTTTCTCTTTTTCTTTTCTCTCTTTTTCTTTTCTCTTTTTCTTTTTTTCTCTTTTTTTCTTTTTTTTTTCTTTTCTCTTTTGCTTTTTTTCTCTTTTTCTTTTTTCCTTTTTTTTCTCTCTCTCCTTTTTTTTTGTTTTTTTTTTTTTAATAGCTGGCATTTCAGCATTTGATTCATACGTTCCACTATGTCATGGTCCTCAGGATGCAATAGTATGGTGAAAAAACAATCTTTCAAATCGATTATTAAGATGTCCCAATCATTTTGAAAGGTTCTCTATTTCCATTTCTATTTATGTTTGCATAGCTTCAATTTGGTTTCCTCCACAGAAATTGCTTGGGATTTCTATATATTAAGGAGGCCCCCCCTCCAGTAGCATTGAGGCTTTTACAATTTGTAAGGACTGTTGCAGGTCCTTCCGTGCCAGTTGCACTGGAGCTTGGCCGTCGCTTCATTCTTGTTTCCCATGCTGAAGTACTTCCCTAGTCTCTTTCCAAGGATACAAGTCAGAGTACGGCTCCCAGTCCTCCACTGGTTGAGGGGGGGGGGGGTGGGGACGCCATAGCCTGAGTTATTCCTGGCTTTCCCTCTTTCGAATTTTGCACTTTCCTGTTGTGCTTATTCAGCCCTCTCTGCTGATATATATATTACACAATAAAGATCTAAAGACCACACACACAAACAGCACAAACACAGTTTCTATCCAGTGGCACGACCTCACGTAGCTGTGCACTCCACTAGTGAGTTCCACTGTCTCAATTGCCTAATCCCATCCTCGTTGCCAATTAGGTTGCGAATGGGTTTGGGATTCGGCAATAATCACACAGAACAAAGTGGCTACGGCTATTCAGGTGAAAGCACGTTAAAGAAGCAAAGTATGCCTAATTACTCGTGAGGTAATACTTGTCGGCAGGACACTGAGACTGAACATTCTCTTGAGTTGGCAGATTAAAGGGTTGCTGACAGGCTCTTAACTCAGTGGGCGTCCCCGCAGAGACAAAGTGGGCCTCAGTATTAGGAGTCTCACCTCTCCTCTTTCTGCACTGTCTTGTTTATACCCGGTGCATCCTGCCACGTAGGGCCAGTACATGCCAGCAGGCAGACCAGGGTCGGGGGGGTGGACAAACTCCGCCTTCAGTCACATAACCTTCCCTCCTGGTTGCGCAGGTGCGCATACCAGTAAGGGATCCCAGCCTTCAGTCTGAGGGTCCTGCCTTTCTCATCTCCCTCCCTCTCGGATGTTTTACCTTCAAATTAATTTAGAGGATGTTGCAGTTAAGTTGGCTACAAGCCCGGTCGAGCAGCCGCCTTCAGCTGCTTTTGGAGGAGGTCGGCTCTGAGCCTGGCTGAGCAGCCGCCTCCATGCTCCTTATCACTCAGCCTGGGCAGGCAAACATCTTCTTTCTCAAGGTCTTGGGTTCTGTTTCACACAACAATTTTATGACTCTACAGATCATACAAATTTCCACCTTTCAACCATACCTCGTGTCGGCATCAATATACAAAGGATACAACACATAATAGAGATGAACATAGCAAATAGAAATAATAGCCCTAATAACGGTTTCTGTCCTCACTTAAAGCATTACAATTCTTCAACCCGCACTTTAAAAGACGGATCAAATCCCCCTGCACCTCCCTCCTGGCTGTTGTCAAGCCCTCAGCAACATAAGTCTCCTTGATCTCATTCGCCTTCTCTTCCCGGCCCCCCCTTCTCCTTTTTTCAAGGTGATCTAACAAGTCCTGGACCCAGCCGGGCCGTTCTTAGGCATGACGGGGCGGTCCACGAGTAGGGGCACAGACAGTGCAGGTGCCACAGGCACAGAGGCAGGCATGGGCCGGGAGGGGTTGGCAATGGATCTCCAGACACCAGCAGTTTTCGGTGGCGTGGCGGTCCCGGTCCTGAAGTGCTCGCAAAGGCTCTTACAGGCACACTGCTCGCAGCTTTGGGAGGCCCACGATCCGGCGGTGGCCCTGTGATGTCCTTTGGGCGATGGTGGGGCTCAGAACCCCCTCGCTTCAGCTTGGGGCTTTGCAAGGGTCCCTTGTCTCTAGCCCATTTATACAGCTCATACAGCTTCTTCATGCTCACTGCCGCCTCCCTCTTTGCTAATAAGTCCAGCAGTAATTGTACAGCAGCTTCTCGCTCCATTTTGTACGCACACCGGGGTCTCTGCTTCTAGCCCTTCCCTGATGCCATCTTTCCGTCCCGGGCCCCAGCTTCTTGCCCCCCAATGCTGTCTTTTCCGTGTGCGCAATCACGGCCGGCTTACCCGCTCCAGTACCCGTCTTGGTTGGATCACTCGGCTGCACCTGTACGTCGTCCTCCGGAAACCCACACCGTTGTGCCAAGTCCCTGTACCGGTCCCTGTTCGGAATCGAGTCCCTGTTCAGAATCGAGTCCCTGTTCGGAATCGAGTCCCTGTTCGGGCGCCACTTGTTGCAGCTTGGAGCGGGTCAGGAATGCCAGACAACAACTTCATAGAAGCTGGAACTGACTTCGTTTATTCGCTTACATGCAGTACATTTATATGATTCTAGCAGTTAGTGATGTAATTACACAGGCTCCTAATTGGTAGACAATGATCTAACTCAGACCCTTACAGCCCCCCTTACTTGTTTAGCTCATCCTTTTAGTTCAACAGCTCTTTTATTCCCTCTGACCTTGGTCTACTTTCTTATCTCCTAGTTAGCAGACCCTTTGTTCTTTCACTGAAACCCGAAGGCTGGAATTGAGCAGGCCTGCTGGGCAGCCATGTCCGCCACTCTCTAACCATTCCTCTACACATTTCTCCTAAACAACCCTATTTTAAGTTTTGCTTTTTTTGCCCTGAATATTTCTGTACTAGCTAAATTACAATGCCATTGACAACTTCAATAAATAGCAAATCCCATAAATCTCTCCAAACACAAAGAAATAACACAAATTTGGAACAGTTGTGTTAGTAAGTGCATACTCTTTGTAGACAGAAGCAAAATACTTTTGCTAGGAGTTTGAAATTCAGAAGTTGAGAGATCACGGTTGGTCGGGCTTTGTGGAAATGAAATTGTTAATTCTTTAGCAAATGAATGAACACACATAGGAACATGTGTAGAACTACCTGGAAGAAAGCTGCACATATAAGAATCAAAGCACAGAAATTATAATAGGGCAAAAGCTTGTAGCTACAAGCTTGTTCTATTGCAATCTTCTCCTTCACGAAGGAACATTTCCATACATATGACAAAGTTTGTCACAAAAAGCTCATAGAAATATTTTCAATATTTTCATGGCTCTACCAAATTAGTAGCTTCAAATTGCTTATACTGAGGCTCCTTCAATAATTACCAAAAAACAATTTGTGGTGATTTAGCAATTTTCACCTGACACATTTTAATGTTTTAGTTACGTAAGCCTTGCAGCACACCCAGTAGTCACTAATAGCTAAACAATAAACCACTAACTTGAAGCAAAGTTATCTTTTAGAAATGACACAGTGGCAAAACCAAGCATGGGCCCCAAGAAATAAAATGAAGAGATGGATGAGCAAATTTGAACCTGATTATTAGCCCTTTTAAACTGTTTCTTAACCAGCACAGCCTGCTTTATTGTCATAGAATTAGTTCTAGATTACTGTTGCTATAAAATCAGAACACATAGTTATTTAAACCTCATTAATTATCCTTCAAGTATTTTGAGATTAATAGAGATGGATATTTCAGAAAAGACAAGCTACTCAAAAAGACACATGATCTGCTAGCATTAAATCCCTTAAAATACATCTCCTTGATTTCACAGCAAGAATAGACTTGCCAATATCCTTCAAATTCTTGTTCCAACTGGGCCTGAAATTTCCTTTGATTTGTGAAGTCTCTGGTTACCTTGTAAGCTCACCTTTTCTTCAGCAATATCATCTCAAAACCACAATTGCTCCCTCAGCAAGGGAGTATGTTCTAAGGAAAGTCTTTGTATTCAGCAGTACAAAGACAGCGTAACAAGAACTGAACAGGAGGGAAAGCCTATTTTGTCTCACTTCCCTGCTACTATAGTTCATTACAATGCCACCTAATTCATCCAAATCAGGCTCTTATCTCTGAATACTGAAAGATTTGGAAGATGGGAAGAGGAAGAAAAGAATAAGTCATGGTGTTCTATTAAGTCTATTAGACTACTAAGTCTAACTGAAATGGCATTTTTCTCACTAATCTCTCTCCCTCTCTCCAATACATGCAGTGAGTTCAAAGCTATTAAAAGTAAGACCCTCCTTAGAAACTTAGAAAACAGAAAACTCAACAATATAGCACAATTTGATACACTTGTTGTTACCACTGTTATCCTCTATTATACAGAGGTCTGTTGGAAGAAACTAACTTAACATTTCATTACAATATATTGCAGAAAATGGTCTTGTTTCATAACATTTTAAAAAGTAGGTATATTCTTATTCTTGAGCTTCACCTCGTGTTCTTCACATTGTGTCACTAACAACAAGCTTTTGTTGTACACAAATATTGTCTTTAAATGAAGTTGGATAACTTTTACAAATGGAAATAAATTGTTATCTCTTTGCAAAGGTGATCTCAACTGTGGATGTGCTTCCTGCTGTTAGCTAATTTGGAATGTTCTTGGTGAAGTCAAGGTCATTCAAATCCTGGCAAAGCTAAAATAAAATAAAATAAAATAAAATAAAATAAAATAAAATAAAATAAAATGTCCATTGTTTTGTCTGCTTTTATAAAGGGAGAATCTGAATCTGAAAGGGAGTATCTCTTCTGAATGCTGTGAATGATCCTAGGTCCAATTAAGTTTAATTGATTGCAATACATGTGTTCATTATAATAGGGGCAAACTTGCTAGGACACTGCATTGGGACACACGATACCTGCAGCACTGCTAACACCTCTTGAGGACAGGGTACGACTTAAGAGTATATTTAAGTAAAGTAGAATCTTAAACTCATTGGAGGTCTTCAAGTGTGATTCTAGCGTAGAAAAGAATAAAAGAAATAGACTTTGACATCATTTGGTACCATTTTTATGCTGCTCTGAATCAGTATTAATAAAAAGTAACTAGTTAACTTGTGGGAATATATTAGCTTTGACATCACAATTACATTAACAAGAAAGATCAAGATTGAGAACACTTCAACTAGTTTATGTACCTTTCCTATCTTTTTATTTAAATCAGAAGCAAAGCAGTATCCCTAAAGATTTAGTAGGAGGGAGAACCTAGATTCCAGATTCCTCAATTCCATATGACTAAAGTTTGATGATTAATTTGTCAATCATTCAGCATCTTTACCTTCTCTGCCAAATATATTACTCCAAATTTGTCCAGGAAGTTTCCCATTTCTCTATAATCCTAATCTTTTGGAAGAACTCCTTCTGCTAGGAAAGCTGTTGGCTAACTACAGCACATTTGAAGAAACAATTGGAATAGTTTATAGACTCTACCAAGGGAGTCAATCTTGAATACCCTATCACATTCCTTAGTGTGTAATGTGTCAATCACACAGAATCAGAGAATGGCTAGGGTTGAAAGGGACCTCTGAGGATCATCCATTCTCAAGCATAGTCAGTTAGGTCCAGAACCTAGGTTATCCAGGACCATGTCCAGTCAGGTCTTGAATATCTCCAACAGTGGAGACTACACAGCCTCACTGGACAATCTTTTCTAGTGTACAAAGACCTTCACAGTAAATAAGTTGTCTTAAGCTCAGATAGAGCTCTTATGAAGAGAACTCCAATATCCCAGTCATCTTCACAGCCATTTGCTGGACCTGCTCCAGCAAGTCTATGACTTTCTCGATCTGGGGAGTCCAGCATTAATAATAACACAGAAGTGGTATCACCAACATTGAGCAGAGGAGGAAGGCTACCTCCTTCAATCTGCAGTGCTCTTTCTAATGCATCCGAGGATATCATTGGCCTGTTTTTGCCACCAAGGCAAATCGCTAACCTGTGGTCAACTTGTCGTTCAGGACATCTAAGTTCTTCTCTGCAAAACTGTACTCTAGTTGGTTGCAGTTCCCAGTCTCTACTGGTGTAAGGCGTTATTCCTCCACAGGCACAGGACACTGCATTTCCCTTTGCTGAACTTCATGAGGTGGTTCTTTGACCATTTCTCCAGCTTATCAATGTCCCACTGAACAGCAGCACAAAGCACTGGGACATTAGCCATTCCTTCCATTTTTGAATTGTCTGTAGACTTGCTGAGGGTCCCTCAGCCAGGTAACTGATGACAATGTTAAACAGCATTGGCCCAAGTATTGACCCTGGGGTACATTACTATCCATCTAACCTTACCGCCACTGATCACAACCCTCTGAGCTTGCAGTTCAGCCAGTTTTCAAACTATTTCACTGACCACTTACCTAGCCCATACTTCATCCTCTTCATAATCTTTATTCCTTTATATTCTGTAGATAGCTAGCAGCCAGGCATTCCATCATAGAAGGCTATCAGGTTAGTCAAGCATGATTTCCCCTTGTTGAATCCATGCTGACTACTCCAGAGCACCTTTTTGCCCTCCATGTGCTTAGAGACAACAACCAGGATGAGCTGTTCTATCACTTTTCCAGGGATGGAGGTGAGGCTGACTGGCCTGCAGTTGCCTGGGTCCTTCTTCTTGCCACACCAAGATTGGTGTGACATTGGCTTTCTTCCAGTCCTCCGGCACCCACTCCATTCTCCAACACCTTTTGAAGATGATGGAGAGTGGCTTAGCAATAACATCCACCAGCTCAGGCAGCACTCTGGGGGTGACTGTCATCAGGGCCCATGGATTTGTGGGTATCAAGTTTCCCTAACCCAATCTTCCTCTACCCAGGGCAAGTCTTCCTCTCTCCAGGCATTTTCTCTTGTCTCTAGAGTCTGGGATTCCAGAGGGCTACCCTTGGTAAACACTGAAGCAAATAAGGTATTCAGTAACTGCTTTTGCTGTGTCTTTCATAACCAGGGCACCCACCCTATATTTGAAAAAGCTCTTCCTGCTATTTTTTAATATTCCTTGCCAGATGTAATTCCATCTGTGCCTCAGTTTTCCTTGTCAAATACCTGCATTCCCTGACAACATTCCTATACTCCTCCTAAGGAGCCTGTCCTTTTTTCCACATTTTGTATATTGCCTTCTTCTGTTAGAGTTTTACCAGGAGTGCCTTCCTCATCCACACAGGCCTCCTGCCTTCCCTGCCTGATTTCTTATTCATAGGGATGCACCAATCCTGAGCATGGAGGAAGTGCTGCTTCAATACCTACCATCTCTCTTGGGCCTCCCTTCCTTCTAGAGCCCTAGCCCATAGGATTCTTCTGAGGAGGTCACTGAAGAGGCCAAAGTTGGCCCTCCTGAACTCCATGGGTGCAAGGCCTGCTTCCTCTTCGTTGGATCCTAAATTCAACCAACTCAAACAACTGCAGCCAAGGCTACCTTCGCATTTCCAGCAAGTTCCTACCTATTTGTTAGTACCAGGTCCAGTAGTCCACCTCTCCTCGCTGGCTCTTCCACAATCTGTGTCAAAAAGTTATCACCAACGCACTGCAGAAATCTACAGAACTGTTTGTGCCTGGCCATGTTGTCTTTCATGTTGATATCAGGCTGGTTGGAGTCCCCCATAAGAACCAGGGCCTGTGACCATGATGCTACTTCCAGCTGTCTGTAGAAGGCCTCATCAACTTCCTCATCCTGGTCAGGTGGCCTGTAGCAAACGCGCCACAGTCTCCCATGTTAGCCTGCCCTCTAATACTTACCCACAAGCTCTCAACTCGCTCATCATCCACCCCCAGGTTGAGCTCTTTGCCTTCCAGTTGCTCTCCTCACATAAAAAGCAACTCCACCACCTCACCTTTCTAGCCTGTCTGTCCTAAAGAGCACATAGCCTTCCATGACAGCATTTCAGTTGTGTGAGCTATCCCACCATTTCTCTGTAATTGCAATGAGATCATGGTGCTGAGACCGCACACAGATGTCCAGTGTACATTGGTGTACAGGCATTTAGGGAAAGTAATGGAGGCTGAAAGTTTCCCAGCGGGGAGGTGAAAGCAGACCCTCTATAATCATCTCATATACTCACTTCCCCACTGCCATACTCTTGCTGGATGCCTTCTGATTGCCCTCTCCATCCCTGTCCCTTCCCCTTCTTGCTTCAAGTGAATTCAAATGGGATGAATCCCTCCCAAACAATATTATTTAAATAACAGGGCTTCATTCTTCAGTAAGAAAGTAGCTTATGTCAGTTTTACAGCATCAGTCCCTTGTTTGTTAGTATTTATAATGCTAATCTGGGCATCCTATATAAAAGTAATTGAATAAATCTCAATTAGCTTTGTGACAACAATGCATTTTCTATTTCACCAACCAAAATAAACCATTTTAAAATGGTGTCCTACCTTTCCTGAGGAACAGCAAACAGCGATTGAGCAATAAACTGCTCCCTTGAAAGGGCCCTAGTGAATTGTTTTCTCCATCTCATTGACATCAGAGCAAAAGGGATTATAGGAAGAACTATATCTCCTGGCCAGCATAGCTTTAAGCTATTCTTTACACATGGTTACACGCAAAAGACAATGTATTCCCCCGCATACAGAAGATCTATCTGTTTCTAACTGGCAAGTACACAGCATACATACAACTAGGAAAGACTAAGTTAGACTCTTAAGTCACATATAAACTTACACCAGTATGGTATGCTGCATTACTCCCATAAATTAAAGCTTAAATTCTGAACGTAGGTGACATGATGGCCCATCCACGCTTAGAAAAGTAAGAGTTTATTTCATAAAACCAGCCAGTCGCACTGCTGAAAAAGTGAAGAAACAAGCCATGGCTCTTCCATGGAAAGAGGAAGTGGAAAAACATATTGAGAAAAAAAAAAAAAAAAGATGATCGTCTTTTGGATCTGATAGATGAGACAATGGGAACAACAATGGGAAATTCATAAAGAATGACAAAATAGAATGTGATTTGATTGTGTATAATGATAGTCCAGCTGGAATGGAATATCATTATATATATCTTTCTTTCATAGAAAGGTAAAGCCACCTTTATTCTGGAATTGCAAGTGGTATTAAAATGCATACCGCAGTGAAAAGAAAATAGATTGTTAGAATCGACAACTTCAGGAATGAAGATGTTTTTGTACTTTTATTTGTACTAGAAAACATGATCCCATTTATTGATTCAAAGCAGGAATGAAAGGGTCCCACACACCTTCTAACAGAGGACTTGCCTAGACATATTTCCTCTACCATCTTCTGCTCCTCTGCTTCATTGTCAGTTCAGATCAGAAAAGACTTGTAAAACTCAACTGCATGCTATACTACATTCTGAGAAAAAAAGTGAGACAGAGCATCATATAGCACCAATCCTTTAACCAAATGTTTGAATTCATTAAGCTATCTTCATAAATACTGGGCAATAATACTTGTATTAACAAAACAGAAGTATGACCAAGACAAGCTAGAGCAAGCCAAACCGTGCTACAAAAAACCATTGCCCCGTCTGCGTGCAAAGACGCTGGAAACAGCTTTCATGCCTATGGTCATTGCAATTAGAATGGTGGAGAAAGTCGTTACTGGTCCTGTTTAGATTTGCTTGGGAAGACAATGGAAGAAGAAAGGGGGTCAAAATAAAAATGACATAAAGGAACACTGTAAAAAAAAAAAAAAAAAAAAAAAAAAGGAAGAATAGTTTTTTCCAAAAGACAAGATAAATAAAAATAATCTCTGTGTGTGTGTTAAATTTATAATTAACAGTTGATCTTATCCACATTCAGGTGGTAATTTTTTCCAGTAGAAAAATATGAAAAAAATATATATAAAAAAGGAAAAAAATACAGTCTTAATGGTAAATATCATCCATGTTTGTTTTGCAAAGTGCAGCTCTCAGCACTGTCTTTTAATAATAGCTTGATAAAAGTAATTATATTGTGTCTGATGGTAAGAGAACAAGAAGATGAAAAATAAGAAGGATTTTGATCTTACAGTATTCTATTCTGAAATAAACATACAGAAAATAATAAATTTATACTGTCATGCCTGGAAGCAGGATAAGTTTGTTTCATAGGCTTATAAATATTTAATTTAATATAAATTCAGATGTTGCAACATTTCATTCATGCAAAATCACTGCAAATTCTACATGATATGGAATGCATATAGGAAGTGCAAAGAAATAGAATTCTCTGCTCTGGATTGGTTCACGCTTCATGATCTATCTTTCATAAGGCTTCAAGTCTATAACCTAAAGCAGCTGTTTTGTAAAAATCCATCTGCATCCCAACACAGCTGAAAACTACAAATTTAGGCAGCTTTCAATGGACTATTTGCAGGTCTTTCAATATCTTATGTACATAGAGCAGGAGCATTTTAGCCCACTGGTGAAGGGAGTGAATACGTCATGGAATCCTTGAGCCCATTTTTCAGACTTTGGGTCTATAAGGTTACCTAGCTGCAACATGACAATATAATGCTTCCCTTCCCAGGAGTGTTGCAAACCACATGATATCATTTAGAACTCAAGGTTCAGAAGGTCAAATCTGCTTCCAATATCCTCTTGGTGTAATTGTGTTCGAAAGGGAGTTAAATACATCTAGTACTGAGTCAGTAAAAGGAAAGAATATCTTCACTTAACATGTATTCTTTCAGTGTTAATACATTTTACTGAAATTTTCTCAAATTATTTTCTCTTTACCAAATATTATTTTTAAAATAAACTGTATATATTCCGTTATGAAAATATTAGAAAGAATTCCAAATCACAACCCTCAAAATATCATACATAGTAGTATATCTATCAAGAACCAGCAACAAATTCAAATGTGTTGGAATAAATATTACAATGAAAATTTCTTAAATTCAAGTGATCAGAATAGAGTGAGAGAATCATTACAGGTATATTTTGACCATATATACCTAGCTCCATCAACTTTAAACTGCTAATATTTCCAGGCAAAGTATCAAAATGAGAACTAACTTTACTACTTCATCATACATACAGAGCTATTCTGTTTTGAGACAGCTCTCCTAAACCAAGAAATTGGTGATTTTTTAGAAAATTCTAAACATATATTCCCTACCAGTTCTTGAACTCTAGCTCAGATTGAACGGATCTCATGGATGTAGTATTTAAAATATTTAATAGGAGAGAGGTATTTATATTGGATATTTCTGACTATTTTTTTTAATTATAGTTTTCATTATATCTGCTTTTTTATTTTTCTCATAACCCATTAGATTCAAAAGTCTTTTTTGCTGCCTTGATAAAGAATCTGAATTTCAAAAACATCTATAATCTCCACTAACTTCAATGGAAACTACTCTGTCAGTTATCCTTTAAAAAAAAAAACACACAATTTGCATATAACTAAATGCGGATTAAGACTCCAACACTGCATATTGGGCTCCACAGTATAAGAGGGATGTGGAGCTTCTGGAGAGAGTCCAGCGCAGGGCCACAGGGATGATCAGGGGCCTGGAACATCTGCCCTATGAGGAGAGGCTGAGGGAGCTGGGCCTGTTCAGCCTGGAGAAGAGAAGGCTGAGAGGGGATTTAATCAGTGTCTATAAGTACCTCAAGGAAGGGAGTGATGAGGATGGTGCTGGCCTCTTTTCACTGGTGGTCACTGACAGAGCTAGAGGAAACGGCAGAAAACTGAAGCATCAAAAATTCCACAGGAACTTAAGGAAAAATTTTTTAACAGTGAGGGTGACAGAGCGCTGGAACAGACTGCCCAGAGAGGTTCCTTCTCTGGAGATCTTCAAAACCTGCTTGGATGCAGTCCTGCGCCACATGCTCTAGGTGACCCTGCGTGTGCAGGGGGGTTGGACTAGATGACCTCTAGAGGTCCCTTCCAAACTTAAGCATTCTATGATTCTATGATATTCATTATATTAAAAGCCCTGTCAAAGAGAAGACAATCTCGAGTTTCCTATTTCTTTCTCTGACAATGATGCTGTAGTCAAAAAAAGGAAGCTGAAGAATGCACCAGGAATTACACAGCATTCAGGACAGATTGCTTCTGCTTGTAATTTACTGCTGCAAATCAGCAGCTTTGTATTACTCATCACTGAAATCTATAAGGTGGAGGCATTTTCATCCTGCACAACAAATGCACAACAAATGGGGTCTACTGAGGCTCAGAGAGGTAGAGTATTTTGCATGTCCAACAGAAGGTTCTGTGTATGAATGAAAATGGGCATCCTTTTTCCCATTGCATTCAAACCAATCGCTCTGTTAAAAACAAACATTTTTTAACAGTTTCCTAAAAGAAACAAAGCTTATAGGATTCTCATAACTTGGAATCTTAGCTATCAGTTTAAGCTGCTTTGACAGAGCTCTCAGCAGTTCAATGAAGTTCAATGAAGAAAGGTGACTAAGTAGAGGGAGAATGTGAATTCTTATTTGCCACCAAAGTATTCACAAAGGTCCAAGGGAGACATTCAAAGTTCAAGTTTCCATAGCAGATCCAGGTAACGGACACAAAACCACAGGGAACAGACACAAATCCACAGGGCATCCTGTTTTGCTATTTCTGGCAGCTACAGACTCACCTGGTGCTAGCTGCCAGTTTCAGCTTTCCCACCCATTTGTGCATTTAACCATCTTTGTCCTGTCTCCCACCTCTTTTGTCTCCAACCCAACAGTAATGTCTGCAGAACTAGTCCACAAAGCTCATCAGACTTCCCACTAATTAATTCCTTAATTTCATTAATTCCCAGACACACAGGAACACAAAGCAGCACAAAGAGAGTAATGAATCCAGCTGAGATCATACTGAAGCAGCACCACTTCCACCACCCTAAAAAAGCAGACTTCCAATCAGTTACATTCAGTTACCAGGCTTTGAGGTATCCTATCTGCTCAATTAATACCCCACTTGTGCATACATCTTTCAGTAGTGTACAAGTTCGAGATTTTCAAATCCATTTGTACTGGAAGACTAACTGGCTTAATCTAACTTTAACACAAACATGTTGTGTCACTATGTAAACATTTTTTGGTCTTTTCAATATTTTAGTCTTTGCAAAAGAAAGCACACCCCTGCACCACAGTTGCCCTGGAACTCACATAGTGAGTAACAAAAAACAACTGCTACAATGCCCAAAACTAAAGCTGATTTATGAGCAGGGATTCACAGCTCTATAGCTGGATTTTGACAGGCTTCATTCAGAAACACAAGATTAGACCCCAAGAGCCCTCCCCATATCAGTCCCTCAGTGCATGTAACTTGCTGCAGGAAGCCCAGAAATCCCAGTATTCTAGCAGCTCACAGGAGGATGTCCCAGATCCACTGCTGTCAAAATCTGACTGATGTGTTTGCCCAGCAGTTTCCCAAAATAGTATTTTTTGAGTAAATATTTGATTTGGTGAATCAAAGTTTTCTAGTGAGAGTTTTGCTAAGAAAAGTCATAGTCAGCAATAGATGGACTTTACTCAGTTGGAGTAACTTAATTTAAATTATGTTAATATTTGTTTTTCAGCTAAACTTTGCTTTCCATATTAGGATAAGTTTGTGGGTTTTTTGGTAAACTGGGCAGGCATCCAAGAACAATGTGTGGCTCAGCTTCATGAGAGCTTGGTGGCTGGTAAGAACTTTCTTCAGTTCTTGGATAGTTGCACTGCTTCCTGGAGTCTGGGTTACCTCAACATTCAAACATGCAATCTCTTTCAGCAGCAGATTTTTCCCCCTTCTTCCCTGTACACTTGTCCATTGCAGTGCCATGCAGTGTTCACAAACAAAATGCAAGTTAAAGTTATCAAATGTATGTATAGCCTAAACTACTAATTTTGTGCACCTTGAAATTTTCAATAGAACTTCATAGGTTTGTGAATATTATGGAAATTTTGTTCCAAGCCTCTAGACTTTTATTTTACACGGATTTTCTGGTAAAGACAACTGTTCTTAGCAATCAGGCCAAATTCCGCTCTAACAACATGTGTGATTGGGCAAGAATTGTTCTTAATGTTTCTAATTCTGCTATTGCTGTCATGAAAATTTTGGAACTTTGTTCAAAACATGTTTCTGGTGTTTTGGTTAAGATTTCTTTCTTTGCTCTCAGCAGATTATCCAATAAGATTATCCTATTTAAAAATCTTACTGTTAGAGCAAAAATTTCCTATTTTTCATATATGTATAACATTCATTATTGCTGTTGGCTGCTGATTTGTCACATTTGACAAATTTTCCAGAGAATGAAGGTCTAATGGAAGCATTTCCAGTTTCTAGAGCAGACATAACACTGAATGAAAGATAACCTGCTAACTGTGATAGACTTCTGAGGAAACGAGCTGTTCTGAGTTCATGCTTCTCCAACACCTCCTGCTTGTTTTCTCCAAGTATTCCTCACCGCATTCCCACAGAAGGACTTCTGAATAACATCAGCCAAAAGGACCAGAATATAATATAATATATATCTTTCGCTCCAAGATCTATACAAGATCGTCCAAACTTTTACTACTTGGGCTGCATATATCTGATACGTAAGTACAAACCATAGATGCTATATAGGTCATCCCACCTGAGTAATTATCCAAGCTGTCCCTACCAAACAAAACCACCACACAAACAAAAACACACACACCTGCAACCATTGCACCAAGGCACAATAAGAAAAACAAAATATGACTGAAAGTTATTATTACATTTGAAGCAAGACTGTAATTTCATATACAGTGACATCCATAATAAATAGGACCATGCTGTAACATGTCCATTCTATCTTTCAGACTTTTGTGATTGCCAGTGATGAAACTCCACATTGGAAAAAATCTTTCTTTAAAAAAATATGACATTTGTCCTTTATTGAAATAAAATAAATTAAAATAAAAACTCACACCACAGGACAAAACAAGAGCTGTTAGTTTCAATCTTCCCTTAGCAATAAAATAATTTTACCATCTTTGGAGAAAGCACAATACTTTTTCCTGCCAATAGATTTCCAAAGACTGCATATAGCTATTTTGAAATCTTATACAATAATAACCCACAAAAGTAGATGATGATTGACAAGCCATATCTGATGTCAGCTAGCAAATCTTAAAAAAAAAAAAAAAAAAAGAAACAAAAAGAAGAGAGAAAGGCAAGGCGAGGCGGGGCGAGGCAAAAGAAAAAGAAAAAGAGAAAGAGAAAGAGAAAGAGAAAGAGAAAGAGAAAGAGAAAGAAAAAGAAAAAGAAAAAGAAAAAGAAAAAGAAAAAGAAAAAGAAAAAGAAAAAGAAAAAGAAAAAGAAAAAGAAAAAGAAAAGGAAAAGGAAAAGGAAAAGGAAAAGGAAAAGGAAAAGGAAAAGGAAAAAGAAAAAGAAAAAAGACAGCAAAGATCCTTTACAAAAATATTTCCGTATCCCAGAGCATCTTCAGGATGGTTCTCTGTCATATGAAGATGCTAAGTGATTTTGTCCGTGATTTTTTTAAATCAATTACTTGAAAATTTAATTGCAATAGGGAAAATGTGATTGCTACTACTAGTTTCAAGATCCAACAGATACTGAAGCAATCTTTTGATGAGACAAAGGACTTAATTAGCAACAAGCCTAACAGCTGGGAAGCCAGCATTCCGTATATTTATTTACGCACATGCACCAAACATGCTCTTTTCTCAGTTCTAGCACATCCATTATATGCCAGGTTGTATAATGAATTAATCCATAATAATACTTGAAAGATGATCTCCATTGAAAAAAACTTTTTATAAAAATCTTCACTTTATGAATATAGACACAGCCTGTACAACACATCTGAAGAAAAAAGTAGCGCAAAAGATGATACTGTTGACAACTCTACCGTATCATTGCTTCATAATCTAAGTAATACTACCTTAAAAAAAAAATAGTATTAACTTTCCATAGACTTAGTTAAAACGAAATATTTCATTCTCCACAATTATTTGAGCAACTAATTTTCTCAAGCTTAGCACCCAAATTCCCTTGACAGTTTAAACTTAAAGTAATTCATCTCCACCTTTTCCACAGTCTTTGAAAAAAATATGAACTCCTAGGAAGACTATGAAATACTTTTGCCTCCCCTCTCCACATGCAATCACTTTTTTCAAAAAGCAATATATAGGTGATTTTTTTCAGTTTTGGACATTATTAGTTATAGAAGTTCCTTCTAAATTGATTTTTGTTTGCTTCTAATATTTTTGAAGCTTATTAGGCACCAAAAATAACCAAAGAAATAATGTAATGTTTTTAATGCTGATGGATAAGTCACTAATGCTGCTCATGTTTTCTGCCCAAGATCGAGATGGAAAGACTAAGATTGCCTTCTGAAGGATGAGCAGTACTAAAATTATTTTTCTTTATTAATTGTCAATTAATGGCAAAATTTAAAATACCCATTAGCAAAATTTGTTAGTATCCTAATGATAATCATCAAAGAAAAGGAATACAGATCAATGGTAGAGACATTGATACCAAAGTAGATCACTAAGGCAACATAATGAGAAATGAAATATATGTGAAAAGCAATATCTGCTTTTCACGTAAAATTCAGATGAAATATTAGAACATTAAAGTTCAATGATTTTCAGCATCATTTTAATTTAATTTCCACTGAAATAATACCCATCTTATGATAATTTTACAAATATTACATACAAAAGCATCGAGAATAGTTTTGACTTCGAATGTAAAAACAATTTCTAAAATCAGCAGCCTTTCTGAATTGATCACCTTCTCAAACAGGGATTTGTAAAATTCTTCATACGATCTTTATTACAGCCTTTGCTGGTACATAGTATGCCAAAGCTGTAAACTGCCATAGCATATGCATTCTCTGATTATGCATTCTGTTGTCCTTGACATGGTAACAGACTGAAGAAAAACTGATTCCAGAAAGGTCATACTCAATGCAGAATACTAGGGGAAAAAAAAAAAAAAAGAAGAAGCATTTAATTCTATTGAATATTGCTAAGGAAAGGACAAAAGAAGAGAAACTAAATGAAACATAGTAGATTTCAATGAAACACTGCTACAAATAACAATGCCTATTGTAACTACTAATTTAGAGAAAATACTGGCAGATTTGAAGGATGGCAGCCTTTCTTAGGCCACTCATGAAAGGATTTTTATATCTGCCTAAAGACAAGACCAATCTCTGACAGACAGAAGTATGTATGGTTTTTTTCAAGATGATCAATTATTTTTTTGTTTGGAAGAAAAATAGGATTGTATGAAAGAGCAAAAAAGGGAAAGACAAAATTTAAAAATCAGGAAAAAAAAGCTTCAAAACTGTAATAATTAGCTAGTAGATTTAAGATGTTTTATTATTGAAAATTAGCTTTAATTTAGGGAAAAATACTAGCTTTTATGCTGACCTTATGTCATGCAAACTTTAAGCTATAGATATTTAAGCAAAGCTTCACATAAATCTGTTTCCAGTTATGCTCTAACCAATGCTATTGCTAAAGAATTTCTATTAAAATTATTATAGGAAGAATATATTTATTGAGAAAATATATATTTTCATTAAACAATTTTCTTACCTCTTCTCTTTTTTTTCCCCCGTGTGCCAGATGGGCTCGGGATTCGGCAATCCAAGGACAAAAAAAATAGACTTGATAACAATGATGCCTTTCATTAACACAACATAGATACAAGTACATACAAATACGAATTGGTTAGTACATGTGAATACAAAAAAGTTACTTACTGAATAATACTTGCTTCAGAATTATGAGACCACCCATCTCTACAAGGTAGCAGACTGGAGGGGCCGGTGGGCTCTCAATCATAACGGGCGTCCCCACGGGAGACAACATTGGCCTCAATATGGGGAGTCTCCATCCCCCAAATCTGCCCTTCTTATTTTATCCCCTGGGGCGTCCGGTCACGTAGGGCCAGTACGTGCCAGGAGGCCACCCAGGGGTGGGTAAATCTCCGCCTTTCTGTTATACAATCCTTCTAGGACTGCGCCTGCACAAATTCCAGAAGGTAGTCCCATCCCTCAATTTGGTGGTCTCGCTTCCCTTATCCTTCTCGTTCTCACAGTGACTTCGATGGCAGTTTGTAGTCAGGCTGGCAGCCAACCAGCCTGAACAGCAGTTCTTGCTTCTTCTGAACTAACTACTTCTTTGTTGGTTTAGGTAACATGTTGCTTTTTGTTCTTCTTCAGAGATCCGGGTATTACAACCTTCCTTTGCTAATGGCCTCTGCTGAGCATTATCAAGGTTCAGTGTTTTCCCTCCAAGGTCTGGATTTTGTTTTATACAATGCTTATTTATGACTCTACAGATCATAGAAATTTCCATCTCCGATACACCCTGCCTTCATGAGAGTTAATTAAGAAGATCTTAGACACGGGAAACAAATTCCAGATAATTCCATGAAAATCATGAACAAATCTCTTCTTCAATCTCTTCCTCCTCTTACATTTCTCCAGAGAATATAAACTGCACCTCAGCAGCTCAAAAATTTAACATCTAGACCTTATGCCTTATAAAACAATATTTTAGGAGAACAGCAACCACTGTTCCCATCTACTGAAATTTACTTTCTTGGTCAGATGCAGAGAGTAAAAGCTTTCTTTGTGGGATAGGCAACTGAGGCCAAAAGTGTTTTCTGAAAGAAAAAAAAAAAAGAAAAAAAGAAAAAAAACTACTTAGGGACTTTTTACATATTGTTCCTTTCCTCAAAACTAAGACAAATTCATGATCTTTATAGAACAAAACTTTGAACCAATATGCCTTTCAGACACAGTAGCTCTCAACAAATGAGACATTTTTATTTTTATTAGAAGGAAAGTTTATTGCATTCACAGCCTCCCGTGATTTGTTATTTATGGTCTAATAAAACCTGCTTTATAATACTTACCAGCACACTGGAGAAAATAGAAGCAAATCAAAAATATAGTACTAACAGCTGCCAAAAAATGATTATTTTGCACTATAGCAAATGAGATATGGAATAACTGGACCTATTTATAGTTTAGGTTTATCTTAAATATTTCAAATAATTTAATATCAGCTGATCAAAGCAATGCCAAAGTTAGGTGAAATTAAAGCCAAAATACATGGTTACCTGCCAAGAAAAGCATTGAACATTTTTAAGTCCACTTCCTATCATCAGATGCTTTAAATATACTTACACTCTTAGAGACCTTCCAAGAGGTTATGGAACCAGAAATTTCTTACACAAGCTGTGTAAAGACATTCCGGAGTATGGCGGAGGCATGGGGAGAGGAGGGCAGATTCTCAAATTTTTTTGCACCAAAAGATTCCTATTTTTCATATAAGCAACTGACACTGTCTAGGCATTTCTATGCTGGTGGGGCAATGAGATATTTTGAAAGTGTTTTCTCTTTCAGTTGTTTATCTATATTTTGTACTGAATTGGAACTGAACCGATATTAAAAAATAACAGTATGTACCACATATGAGAAGCTCGATTCTGGACTTCTCTAAGAAAAATAACAGTGCCTTATTTGAGCAAGCTACAATAAATTCTTGAAGACTCCAAAGCAAGGAGGACATCCCCAAATGTGTTACATGTTTCTGTTTTTCAAATCCTCTCTTTCAAATTGTCTTTGGAAAAAAAAAACAAAATGTAAAAAGTTAAATAATGATGAAAAAAAATCACAAAATAGTGAGGATACACTGACCTCTGGGAGTCTTAAGACTCATACAGGATGAAATGTTCTGGTTTGGGAAAACAAAACAAAACACCCCCACACGCCCACACACAACTGCACCAACTTCCCACAGTTAGTATCTTGGCATAAATAATTTTATAAATAGTGTAAGGTACAACTTTCCTAAATTCTTCCAAACTGCCTGCTGGATTTAACTCAAAACACATACACCCTGACATTTATTTGGTGAGATCTGTACCTCCCTTTCCCAAAACCTACAAGATTACAGCAACAATGGTGTTCATCATGATTGCAGACGACATGGAAAAACACCACCACATTGGATTAAAGAAGGAATTGCAGTTCCCAGAGGACACTCCCCAGGTTTGCCCCACAACATGCAGAGTTTTATTTGAATATGATTAATTTACCATTTTGGACAAGTGCTCAGTGTAAAGCAGATTTGAAATGAGGCCTGGTGGAGAGGTTTTACAATTCTCAAGGGTTGCTACAGAATTTGGCAACATTCTCTTTTACCATGAAATATTTTAAATCATATATTCTTTTTAAATAGTCTGGATTGTGACATTTGAGGAATACAGGTGAATTCCCTCCTTGGCATGTAAGGAAAAAGGAATAGACAGAGCAACAGTATTGCTAAAACTTTATATGGCTGCTCTGCTATGTGATATTTCTTTCTTTAAACATGTTTTAAGTGTACATTAGATAAAAAGTTTTTAATTGCATACAAAAAAAATAAAAAGGCAGGTTTTGGTGGTTTTGGAAGCATGAACACAACTACAGAGTGTGGTATATGCTAAATTCTGAGAGTGATGCCACATTTTTATGGGTAATTTTAGCGTCTATTACTGTATGGGAAAAGCGTTGACACTAAGAGGCATGGTCCAATGGAAAGAGGCATGTGTCTGTCCTTGGGGAGTTTTTTGCCACTATGATCTACATTTAACATGTGCATAAATCCCTTTATTTATGATATTTATTCTGTGGGGTTTTGAAAGCTAAAACTTCACATAATTAAAATCAACTTTACGCTGATATTAGCAGATTGCTTCAAGGCAAAATTTTAGAAATGGCCAGATTTCAGAAAATACTGTCTGTTTTTCAAAGTATGTAGATGAGAAAACTAAAGACTAAATGCTTCTTATTAATATTTTATTCCAATGTTTCCAAAATTAATGAAAGTAAATTCTACAGTGATATAATCTACTAATCACATATATGCTAAGCTTCAGCAATTTGAACCTTCTAAATATGTCTTTCTATTAATAGATAATTCATCTATTGACATCTAGACAAATACACCTGGCAAGGAGACCCTAAATCTTTGGGTTAATGCTACCGACAGCTGGAAGGTCAGGTCACATTGTCTCATACACTGGCCTGAGACTCATTTTAAATCCAGGCAGGTTTGAGAATGCTTAGATGTACACATTTCTGTAGTGACCCTCAGAAACCTGTCTTTACTATGCCTATTTGGAGAGTCTATGCCTATTTGTCTGAAAATCTCAGTATATATCTGATGATAGAAATGTGTTTCTTAATTTAAGCTTGAAAGAATTTAAGATATTACAAAGAGTCAGTTTTAGTCTCCTCTTGTGAAACAAGCTTTCTATTCTCCCATTAATATCTTTCCACAAGAACTTCAACTTGAAAAGTTAAGTTGTATTCAAATGAAATCTGATCAATTTGCAATGACATCTACCTTGCTGCCTTTATTGGAAATCTCATTAGTACATTTGAGATGTCTGCTTTTTTCACAGTGATCTGACAACAGCAACACATATCCATACAATAAAGCCTTTCTCTCTTATTTTCTATTTCAATTTAACACACCCTTAGGTTACCATAAATATCAGTGATATTTTTGAAATTCATGACTGCATCTTCTCTTATTTCTGTTCTCCAAGAAATAAACTCATTTGACTATTCCTGTCTGTTACATTCCTTTACATGCAAAAGCTTTTCAACCTTTGTGAGCTAGGTGTATTTCATCGACATACTCATGTTTTTTTCTTTTTTTTTTCCAAGAATATTATTAAAATCACAATCCAACACTGTTGTAAAGACATTCACTGAAGAACTCCATAGTAACAGTTCATTCAGCTTAATCTATTATCTTTTAGCATAATTCATTAGTCTCCATTTAACTGTGTTTATCCAATTTACTCTTCTTGCTAAACACTTATTAATCCTCTAATTGAACCAACATTCTAATTATACATCGTACTATCTTTCCAAAATTTGCCAGTTTTTAGAGAAGCCAACAACACATCATCTATCCTATTTACTTTGTCGTGCACATCATCTATCCTATTTACTTTGCCATCCACCATCTTATCAGAGAAAAATATGAAAATAAACACAATCTTATTTTTGATAAATAAATCCAATTTTCAAGTTATCTGTATGCATTTGAATATCATTTCTCTCAAAAAATTATTGTCAAGGCTTGAATACTATTGGAGTTCAACACCATTTTTCCAACTAATCACTGTACACACAGAAACCATGCTGTGTTTCGCTATACTTTGCTTGTACAATTCCATGTTCAACCTGCTGGATTTTCTGAAGTTCCTTATTATAAAACTTAAAAATCCGCATCAGAAATAGTGTTGACATGGTTCGTAAATTTGTGTAAAGTTACATATTCATTTCAAACTGACATTGCCATATTTATAACCTAAAAGAAAATTCATATAAACATCCATATACTTCAAATATGTACAATTTGAATATTCATTGAAATTATTCCTGTCAAAAAATATGGTCAATTTTCTATGGTTATTTTACAAAGTCACACCTACACACACACATCCTGTCTGGGAAATCAAGTCTTTCATTAGCATTATATGGAATGGATTTAACAAACAAACAAAACAAAAAAAAACACTCCTTAAGAACTGCAACAAAACAGATGGAACAGACAATCTGGGAAACCTAGAATATCTGATACCGACTTTACAGTCTACAAAAACTGAGTATAAGCCATTATTCCAGTGCAATAGTAGTGGCTTTAATGAAGTTACAGGGTTGATAAACCCATCCAAAATGCATGTAAATATGAGCATTATTAACTACATTAGTCAAATGTTATATCTGAAGTTTTGTTTTTTTGTTTTGGTTTTTGTTTTAATCACAACAGGATATATTTTTATCATAGGCCATGCAAAGAATGAAACTGGTAATTCTTTTAAATAAAACTCATCAATTTTGTTATGCAGATACAATTTATACCAAGGAAGAGATATCATTTCAAGGTAAAAGGTGATAGTAAATTTTCTTCATTTCTTCAATCAATAAACATTAAGAGCTTTGCTCCAAAGCAAGTAAGAGCAAGTACAAAGAAACAAAAGCTATTTTTATGATCTAACAAGCAATATTCAGCCTCTGTGAGTCCTGTAAGATTATCATGAAAACCTTCATTTAACTACAAATGTTAATAGCTTTGCTTATTATGTCTGTCAATTATGTAAACGATGGGAAAGGTAAATGGATTTATGTTTTAACTGTCTCAAATCAAGTGTGGTTTCCTAGTGCTATCTAGACAAAAATGGAAAAAAAAAATTAATTGATGCAGACTCGACTTTGGAGCTGAACATCATGTACAGTCATGAAAGTCTCAGGCCCAAACACTTCTCCAGGTATCAGAGATCTACAGGAAGCCTCTCTGATATTTCCACAGCTCTCCAGTCCCATTATAGATGCCTCAGACAAAAGGATCTGAGATTTTTGCCCACAGCACTTAATGAAGTGTTAAATAGTGTGAAGTTAAAAAACTTAATAAAGTTAAATAGTTTGCCTCATGCTGGCATGGGAGCATACACATAGACCACAAAATCATCCATCCTATAAGGATCGGATCCTCTTCCCTCAAAAGCCTGCAGCATCCCCATGACTTGAGCAGCACCCACATTGCCTATGGACACGAGCAGAGAACACAGTGGTTATGAACATGGCCAGTTTTCATCATTGTAATGGGTGTAACAAGTTGTGCATCCAGCATTACATTCCAGCAGAATTTCACTGTAAATCAACACCAAAACAACAAAACCAAAATATTAGTAACATAATTAATAACATAATTTTAAGTACTGTGATAGTTAGAAAATATTTTACAAGTGTGAGATAATAAGTGTGTCATTTGGTCCTGCAACAGAGATTAAAAGTTTAAGACAATATAGTGTTAATAAGGACTAATCAATACTTTAACCAAATACTGTAGTATTCCTCTATAACTAAGGACATGTTTATTGCAGTTAAGTCTAGAAGCCCTGAAAAAAAAATAGTAGATGCTGTGCATGTGTCATAGATGACATCCTTTTCAGAGAAACTTGCTTTATAAAATTATTAAATTATTTAGTAAATCACAGTCAAAGATTGTTACCCATTCTACGTGCCACACAGATTACTATTATTATTGCTCTGGTGTCCACCACCATTTTGCTTCACAGGAGAATTAAAAAAACAATTACACAGTGGAATGCAACACAGAAGAAAAATTAAAACCTTCATCAAAGCAGGAAAAAGAGTAGATAGATAGCCTGAGAGAGAAAGAGAGATTAAGAGAACTACAATCAACTATACAATAACAGTGTTCTCTTTAGATAGATTTGATGGTTCATTGAATGGAATAGTTCATGGAATTATAATAAAACATGTAACTCTGAATTACAGCATAGGAAACTTCAAGATTACTCTAGATTTCTTCAATCTGACTCTTTTCACAGAGTTTCAACATTATTTTATTGTGATTAATTTTCAAGGATTAGTTAGTGTTTATTTTGAGGCATTTCTAATGTAAGGTATTCTTTGAAACATCTATAAAAATCTTCCAGAGGAGCATTTTGATGATAAAGGATATATGTTCATGTGTATTATACTTACCAATATTTATTAGAAAGCTCATTTAATAAAAAAAGTCTTAAATATTCCATCACCTGAGTACTTTTAAGCAACAAAAATTGTAAGTAAGCGAGGAATTAGAAAAATGCACTTAAATCAAAAACTGGTGGTTGTGCTCTGTGATTGTCTTGCGAAATTGACACTGATTGCAGCATAAAAATATTACATTTTTCCATATTTTATTCTAATAATGTACATTCTTACAAAATGATTTCAGCTATATAATGATGATTTCAATAGTATTTGTCGGTAGCTGCGATCATCCAACTTTCACAACTCAAGAACTGTTACAAAAAAAGTCATCATATTTACTGCATTTCTGAAGGCAGTGATTGGATTCATTAGTCAAGCACAATTCCTAGCCCAGATGAACACATCCAAGTAAGATGAACCCTTTTTAATTGCCACAAACTGACAGATCATAAGATGCAAACCTTCAATAGTCATAAGTCCTCAATAATTAGAGAAATGATTTCTTAATAAATGGATAAAACTATGCAAATGTACTGTGCTGCTTCCTAAATATATTTATTTTTTACTGTTAGGATTATGTGTATATTGCAGTTCATAGACACAAGAAAAAAGCAGTGTGGACAAAAAAGCAAAACAAAAAAAATGCTTTGAAGAAAAAAAGTAATTCAAATTTTGATCCAGTCCTGAAGCAGTTATTACAAAATATATTCCAAAATATATTTACAAAGAGTAACCCTTTTTCCCCAATGGCTGCTTATTTACTTGCCAGTTAGATATTAATATTTGGATTTTTCCAAATCATTTTGAATTCTGACTTGCATCTTCTCAAATGAGAAAGGTTACTTTTCCTATTTGTTGTGGTTACATTCAAACCCCTACTCAAATACTCAGAAATCCTTTTGAAAAGGAATTCTCTGATGTATATTCACTGGCTCCAAAAAATGTGTCCATGGATGAGAAAGGAGCCTCACTTACATCCATCGTGCTATGTCAGTTATGAAACAGGGTCACACAAGATCAGCTAATATATTTGGATAGTGACAGAAACTTAAGAGTTGCTTAATTCAACTCCTTATGTGATACCATGATGGGTACCATGAAGGTACCTAATTTACACATTAGGAAACCTTTCCCAGTGACAAAAAATCGATTTGGGACCATAAAAAAATCCAAAATGGTGAAAGAGCCTCAAGTTTAAACTAAATCATCAACATTATAAACAAACAGTTAATATTCTGACAATCCTCAGACTAGTGTACCTCAATGTGCCAGTAAACTGTTCTTATGGAACAGTAATAATGTTAAGTGAAGAGCAGGCAAGCTAATAATGCTGCATCTTAAAAAATGATGTGGTTTCTTGACTTCTATCCTCAACATAGAGCCTAACAGGAAAAACAAAAAAAGTGTTTTAAAGTCTAGATTTCCAGTTACATATTTGCAGATGCTCTCACTTCTAGTTTTAGTATCCAGGCTAAAAGTAATATTTCTGCATTTTTTTCTTGCTTTCCAGATGTATTCTGCTATTTCTGTCACCGAGATGCTGGATTCCATATCTGCTACTCCTAGTCAGATTGAATTAAAAATAATAATAATAATTAAATTCTTACAGATCATAGACATGCTTGGGAAACACTATTACCACCTCCCACCCTAATCACATTTCTGTGTTCAGTTGTGAACACATCAGTTATGCTAACGACTCTACCAAGCAGAAGAGGCAGTAACCACACACAGTTATAATGAAGTAGATCTTGAGAAAGGCCACTGAGGCAATAACCAATATGCAAAATGTTCGGTTAACTGCACCAATATCACGCACTCCAAAGCAAATGATCAGCCCAGAACTGCCATCAGACTGTGATACGGGCTACTCAGAAGCGTCACAGTTCAAGACACAATAACTCAGCCTCCAATCCATTCTGATGTAGCATACTTCTGCTATCAGCTTTCCATCCTACCCATTTCATCAAGGAGGAAGAGAGCAACCACCTGCCAAAGCCTACTCTTCTATTTATCCTCCTTAATTCTAGTGCCTTGCAAAAAATTGAAAGCACTCTGTGCAACAGAGTTCATTATGAGTTAGCAAAAACGCAGAGAATGTTTCATCCACCTATCTTAGGCAAAAGAGCTAGATAGAATAGGCTCCTTAGAAAGTCTTTAAAATGGAAACTTGCATACATGAGCTAAATTCCCCTAAGAACCTATATACCATCTCCAATTAATTAGATACAGATTAACCAGACTCAAAACCTTAAACACAATTAAGGTGAATCATTATGTATCTCTTCAATTTACTAAGAGGGGAAGTTTTTAAATCCAGCTGAACTAGATTAACTGAAAAAAAACATCAGCTATGCCAAGCAAAAAGTCCATGACACTACACACAATTGAAAAAAAATCCACATGTACAATTCTATGTGTATGCACTTTACAGTCATCCCTTCTTTCAGATTTTTAAAGACTGGGTTCAGAGGAGACTGTAAGACTAAGAAATTACTGCAAAGGTGTGTTCAATTTTTGATCCACTTCAAATTCAACACCGTCCTGCAGTTTTATGCCATAACTTCATTTGTATATGAATTTTGCTGTTTTAGAGCTATGTCAAGATTTGTGATAGCATACAAAAACACCTCCTTTTCAGTGATTTGTACAAGGCCTACAAAATATTCAACAACCTTGAATGGTATATAAAATTAAGTGGCTTCATAAATTCAAATAAATCCTGTTTCTTTTTGTTTTGTTTTTTCTTTTTAAATAATCTCTAGGTCTGGCAACATGGCGGACAATATTTCACAAGATTGGATTTTCTCTTAGGATTCCAGTTCTTTGTGGTTTCCCCAAGTCAAAAATAGAATAAAGAATAACATTTCTGCAAGTATTTTAGTATTTCCATTGAAACCAGGAAGGGTAGCGCCATGAAAAGAAATCAATAAATACAATAAACGAAATAAACCTACAATTAACTTTTTCAGTAAACAAGGGGTTCAGTTTCAAGTTTATGTGAAGCTACAAGTTCATTCTGAATCTACTCATTTTCTAAAGTGTCTCTAAAATAAACAACATATAGCACGAACAAGTTTCCAAAAAGGGAGGTTTAACTTAATACCCTTAAATACTAACTTACAGAAAGCTGCAAGCACCTCACAGAGATGTTCCAAAATGCAGACCCAGCTAAAAATTAATTAAGGAGTCTTAATTAAAATAAAATATAGTAAAAATCAGCCTCAAAGGGCTCAGGTCAGATTTTCATAAGAAAATGAGTATTTTCAGAAACCAGGATGCATTATTTGAGATTACCAATATCTTTACTTTGGGTAATGTTTGTGAAGATCAAAATATTTTTTTTTCCAGAAGCATTTGGTGTTTGTGAAACATTAAACAACAAAATGTTTTAAAAAAATCCTGTAGGTAACCTTTCAAATACACATAAAGTAACAGAAAATTCAAACATAAGTTACTTACATAATGCAAGTTAGAGATATTGACTATGAAGAATAATGTACAAGAATAATAAAGGGAGTTGAGAAAGTTCAGTATCAAACATATACTTCTAGTACCTTTGAGAAAAAAAATAAAAGAGTTTAAAATATGCAAAAAGAATCAGCATCAGTATATTCACTTACTCCTTTGACACACTAAGAGTCTTGCCCATTTCCTTTGCCATCGGCCTGTTAATTGATGGTTATGCAGCAGTGAAGGCCTCCTGTTCTATGCTACGAAGAGAGGCTCTCTCTTTTTTTCTTTTTTTCCTCGTAGACTGAAGGAAATATATTTCCTGTTTGGTATTAGTGGAATGTAAAAAAAATTGCTGGCAAGAACATAGTTATGTCAGAAATTAAATCTGTTTAACAGAGTTTTAAGAAGTTGCAGATGCTAAAGTGTTTGTTATTGTATAGCTGGATCTTGGCAGTGATGTTAAATTTAACAGCTAAATAAAAATGTAAATTGTGTAAAATTGGCATGTCCTTCACACATAAGTGTGAAGTCCATCTCACATAAGTGAAAAATATAGAAAGCTTTCTTATAAGTGTTTTCCTCCAAAACTTCAGAATGTATTGCAAAGTGTTCCTTTTATTCACCACATTGATTTATTTTTAAAAGAAACAACAAAAAGTCACTGCAGACACTCCTTTTAGAAAAAAACAGAAACGTTTTAGATTCTGAATCAGGATGAGAGGGGGAAGAGAAGCTGGGTTTACACTTGTCCAGATCCATTCTCATTTTTGGTTACTTTTAGTACTTGATGACATTTGTGCTTGTGCAGGCACAGCGGCTTCTTCCCATGTTCTCAAAAAAAGATGTGGACAAAGTTTTTGTCTTACAGCACATGTGAGATTTGAACTCAACAAGTAAGAATTCAAGCCCTACTTGCAAACGTCTGCACACACGCTTAACTTGAAACACATGAGTTTCTAACAAGTTTCATTCAAATCCCTTGAATTATTCTCAAGCTTGTGGGGAAGCACTTGCGTAAGTGTTTGCAGAATCAGGGCTTTATATGCTGAAGTATTCTGCACACTCATGTTCTGAAAATGATTTTGCATATTAGTTTTCTATTCAAGGACACTTTTTCAACATATTAGCAAGACAGAAATTAATAAAAACATTGATTTATAATTTCATACAACAGCAAATTAATTACAGAAAAGTCTAGTGCTAACATGTTCATAAATAAAATGCTAATATGCATCATAAGGAAGTATCACCTGTTTTATAAAATATACTTAAAATAAACTTATAAATGAAAAAAACTCAGAGACTTAAAACATTATTTTTTAACCTAAAAATTCAAAATTAGAGATGACGTAGGTGGGTTTTACTTTTCCACTTCAATATTTTGCTCAGAAAATATTAATGAAAAGCTGATAAAAATATACATACTTTAACCTTCTTTACTTCCTGAATGTCATCAAATCTTTGTACATAAGCTATATGACTGTTCTTGTTGAATGGTAAAACATACTTTCCAAGTTTAAAAGCCTTTGATTACTGTCTTTTATATATTTTACAAATTCACATGCAATTTTTGGTGATCATTATTTAGATCTTACCTCTTCCCAAAGCTTAACCTTTTCTTAGATACCTTCTAGCTCTACTGTCTGTATGAAAGTTATTGAAATACTGTGCTTTCCAAGTATACAGAAAGGGAAGGTTCCATCTTTATTTGCAATGAATTTTTTAGAACATATTTAGATGTTCTTTATTTAGAACTCCATTCTAAACACTTGGCAACTCCAGAAATTTATACACATGCTTTACCTCATACCACAATTCATTTGACAGGAATTAAAAATTAAATAATATTAATTTCATAGAAATAAAGAGGGAAAAATGTATGTACACATTTATATGTGTGTGTAAACATATACATACACATATGTGCACAAGAATGTGGGCACATGCATATAGCCATATGCATACATGGACATTTAGAAGACATGTTATGAAATCTATTAATTCTGCAGCCAGCACCCATATTGTATTTTCTAAGTCACGTCTACACAAATCACAGAATCACAGAATCACAGAATGTTTAAGGTTGGAAGGGACCTCTAGAGATCATCTGGTCCAACCCCCTCTCCAGCAGGGACACCTAGAGCACGGGGCACCGGGTTTGTGCGGGTTTGGAAGATCTCCAGAGAAGGAGACAGCGCAACCTCTGTGGGCAGCCTGTTCCAGGGCTCTGTCACCCGCACAGTAAAGAAGTTCTTCCTCACATGGAGATGGAACTTCCTGTGTTTCAACTTGTACCCATTACCCCTTGTCCTGTCACAGGTCACCAGCGAGAAGAGTTTGGCCCCACCCTCCCTACATTCTCCCCCAAAGTACTTGTACATGTTGATCAGATCCCCTCTCAGTCTTCTCGAGGCTAAACAGGCCCAGCTCACTTAGTCTTTCCTCATACAATAGATGCTCCAGTCCCTTAATCATCTTTGTCACTCTACGCTGGACTCTGCAGGGTCATAATATTCCGGGAAACACCTGAGTAATACGCTAAAATATATTAGCTTACTTAAATTACTGTGAACATGTACTGTAATGTATACACACACAGAAAATGTCTACTACCAAGATAACCTATAATTTAAAAATCATTGTATTTGACAATCAAAGAGCTATGATCCTAGTAATCCAAACACAGATGTTAACTAAGAAAGTCTTATATCATATTCATTGATCTCAAGTAAAGTAGATGAATGCCTTCACAGGATTAGGGTGATGTAATGTATTGTAATTATTATGTAATTTACAAAAATAGGGAGTGATAATATAGTATAGCGTATATAATACAAATAATACAATATAGCAAAGATCCATCAGTAACAAAAAATGGTGTTATTTTCTCTCTATTTGATTATATGTATGAATACACATACGTATCTACATAGGATATCCACAGAAGAAGAATTTGATTTCTGGAAAGAAAATTTTGGAAATTGGGGTTACCATGTTAGTTTTCTCTTTTAGCACTATTCTTGGAGAAAAATACTGTGATAAATGGTGTCTGGACCTCAACAGGCCTGCAGTCTGTAAGCAAAATTGTAAGCAAAAACATTGTAAGCAAAAACAAACAAACTCACTAGTATCAAATTTAAGTAATTAGGGTACCTCTTACTACCATAAAAATGCACTGCTTCAAATGTCTGAATCAGTTCTGCTAAAGCTTTGATGACCTGGAGCAAGGTCTTCCATCTTGTAGGATTACATTAGTGGAGGTTGAATTAAATGTGAATACACATGTATTTTTTGTATGCAAGATCAGCAGCTTACATAAACTTCTCTACTTCAACAGATCTACTAATGGGATGATTGTATGTTCGATGGGAGGCTCAGTGGGATCACGAGAAGCAGTGGTCAAAAATTGAAATAGGAGTTTCGAATGTGACATAAGGAAGATCTATAGGAGTAACCATAAGGGTTGACTTGAAACCTCCTGAATGGCCTTCCAATCCAAACTATTCTGCAGCTCTGTAGGATGCAAAATTCTATATTACGCAATCTTGTATTATTAACCTAAAGACTGCATAAATATCTCTGCAATAATAATTCAACAGTGGCTAGTCATGAAAATATATTTGCCTCATTAGAGGCAGATGCATCATTTTCAGAGGAAGTTATGTGCCTTTTTGTGATTCTATTCCAAACTGATACAGAGTTAATGGAAATTTGCTCTTTGAAAGTCTAAAATAAAATTTTAACAAATGAGAAGTAGTAAAGTTATATAAGCTAATTAAAAAAAAAAAAGACCAGAAAGCTTGTGGAATGAGAAAAGAAGAAAATTTCCGAAGAAGACTATATATTTATTCAAAACTTCTTTTTCTTCAGAACTTTCAACATTAAAAACATTTGTCATGCAGCCCACCGAAGCAATATTTACGGACAGGTATGTTCTATAAGCAACTTTAAATGGAAAAAAAAATGCAGAATGTTTGTTTACTGATCAATTTTAAGTAAAAATTTCTCCTCTAATAATTTCATGAATTGGGCACTATTCTGTTTCCAGTCAGCCATAAGAGAAAAATGTCTTAATCAAGATAGCAGGAAGCAAGAGGAGAGGAGAAAGGAACAATGATGCATTGATGCCATTTTTGTGCAAACATTACATCCCTCTCCGATTTCTGAATCCAGGCTACTTCACACTTCATAAAACTTATCTTAGAGAATTATAAACAAAAGAAGGAGAAACAAAACTCTTAAAACCCAAAACAAAAGCAGCAAAGCTGTGGGGACAGAGGGCAGAAGTAGGATGACAATTACAAGAAACCGTGTGTCCTTCACGACATACAGCTTCATGGAAGGAAAAAACAAAACAGTCTGAGGAACGTCTTGGGGAAACTAAAGATCATGGCCTGTTTAAACCACTGAGTAACAGGAACCACATAGTTCTCTATTTTATGGGTAATGGGTAATGGATAATGGGTAATATGGGTTCAGTTAACCAACTCTTAGCCTGGCAAGAACTATCATTAAATATACCCTGTCCCAATGCGGAGGGATCAAGTTTACCATATTTCATCAGAGAATAAATTACCACACCTAGACTAAGTGTTAACTTGTCTAGAGATTGTAGGCTTGAGTGCAGAAACACTATGACATTGCACTTGTAGCATATAGAAGGCAGGGCACCTGCAGCCTCCCAGATGCCACCCAGGAAATCCCGAGATCCAACTTGAGTTGCAAGATCTTCTGTCAAAGGAAAACCCAGAATTGCCAATCAGTTATAGTGATATATTAACGCACATAATTTGGACATGATGAGATCCCAAACTGATGGGATTGGGATTTCCTTTTATTCCTATATGCAAATATCTCCCAGCAGCTTCCTCCAATCCTAGACAGGAATAAATTAACACCTTCTATAGGAATTGGGTCCACTCACATACATCATTCACACTTTCTCATCTGCTGAGACTTCTAGATTGTCAGGTTTGAGTTTATATAATCTCACTTCAATCCTGGGAAGATTGCAGTGCCACAAACTTCATTCTTATATCTTCTATTTTAACTATTTAGTCAGGGCAGCCAAAGAAACAATCCTTCCACAGGATGATATGAGTATATGGTGTTATGAAGTCTGTCTTGTGATCAAATTCTCAGTAGACTTTCTCTCCAAAGCTAACATTTTGCAGTTTTCAACAATTCAGCAATCATTTTTGAAAATAATGCATTATACTATGAAATTTCTCTTGGGAACTGATGCTTTGCTTATTGCTTATTTCCATTGTCATTACCCATCACTGCAGACTACAATCTCACACAAAACAAAGAGGACCTATCAGGGAGCTCCATGACAGTGCTTTGCCACAGAAGCATTCCAATTTCAGTCTTACAGTTGTGCTCCCTGAAGGACATGGTATTCATAAAAGCCTCATGCTTCACCTCAAGTGACAAGCTTTTTTCCCCAGTACTATCAATACTATCAATACCCGAATACTTGAAACCTATATCTCTTCACAACCTGTAATATTCTTAAGCAGTATTTTCTCCTTTTCAAAGTGCCTTGTAGATACTTCAGTGCAACAAGGGAAGGCTAGGTGCACAAAGAGAATTAAGGGAAACAGAAGTTTGATATTTTCCCATTCCGATTTATTTCCAAAGCCCACGGATAGGCAATTTACACAATCTTTACACAGCAGTTATATATTTAATACAGAATCAATTAATAGAGTCAATAAAGATAAGTGTATCTCTTGCCCTTCCTTTGCAAAGACCGTTTCTGTCTGGTTCCATTCAAGATTCATAGCCCCAAATAGTCTCCTTAAGGGTAGGTACCTAAACCTCCCCTCCATACAAAATAGTTGTAGAGGAATATGTTCTTATTCAACTTAATAACCTTAAAAACCTAGAAGATTTTCTCAAGTTAAACTTTCACATCTGCTTGGCAAAATTCATTTTTCTGATAGAAGAGATAAAGACTCTGATGGGAGATTACAATATTTAAATTAAGCTGAAAGATAAAAACTTAAATTGCATGACAATTAAATGGCAGCTCTAACAAACTTCTATATAGCATGACTTCAGTGACAGTTAAGTACCTAAGCCTTGGCATTCAACCTTTAGATTCTTCTTTAAAGGATTTCAATTTGGTGTTTAGTTTATATTAGATGTTCACTGATTTATATTTGGTGATTTACATTTGGTGTTAAGTACATTGCTCTACAAAAATGCAGATATGAATGGATAGTACATATTTTATGACATCAGTACAGGAGAATCACATTTTCTCCTTTTTTCTTTAAATGTGCATTGACAGTTGTAATTGTACAGGGCTGTAAACAACATTTTTCCACTATGTTACCATGCTTATTTTTGCTCTTGTTACCCTGCCAGCAAGAGATTACAGCTATATTCCATTTCACAGCTTCTGATTCTTGAGTAGAATTTTGAGGTCTCAAACAAACACTTCAGGTCAACAAGATAAAAGTAATTTCAAGGTAATACAGTCAATTCAGCATCTAAATGTTAGATGTATTCTACTATTCTAAATAATATATTATTATGTACCTAAAAGCTTTAAAACATGTGTATTAAGGTTTCATTTAGACTTCTTTAGTGTTACAGTCTTAACTGTGGCTTTTCAGAAAACGAAATGAAGTGCTGTATGTTTTATTTGTTTTTACATAAAGACAGTTCTAATTTTTGATAGAGCATATGTCACGGAACGAGTGGTGGTGGGGGGTGAGTGACACAATGCACTTCACTCGTGGGAAAGAAATAGGAATAGGTTTTATTGGTAATGACAATGTTTCACGAGATTCTATGGCAAGGTCACTTATTAGTTACTGCATGGAGGTTCAAGATATACACAGAATTATCAAGAACACCCTCCCGTTGGGTCACGAGGTTCAGACTGGACCCCCTTGCTTTCCAAACTCCTCCTGAGAGGAGTCTGGGTGCAGCTGAATCCAGTCCTAGTCCCAGACCTGGTCAACGGTTTATGACTAAGGGATTTGTGCACAGTTACAAAGTAAAGTTTACAAATTCAGAAAGAGAAAGCCGCACTATAGTCACTTACCACTAATCTGTAGTGGGAAGGATCTCTTAACCTCGAGGAGTATCCTTGAGAGGCGTCCCTGCTCAGGGGGAGATCCCAGTGTGCAGCCCACTGCCCTGCAAGGAGAGCTCAATGGGCTCTTGGGCTGTCTCCATATTTATGGGATAAGATGATTGACTGATAGTCATTCTTTCAATTCAGAAATGACTGTTGGCTGATGTACTCACAGTTAGCCTTATCTCCCCATCAGGATAGGGCCATCAGGACTGTTATTGATGGTTAATGTCTGGGTGGGGGAAGAAATCAGGGAGGCAACCACCAGGAATGTGGTAGTTAGCACCTGAACAGGGCTACAGTGAGAAGTCAGGATGAGCTGAGGAAGGAGCATATCCGTCACAGCATAAAACAATCTAATATTAATTTTCCACCTTGTCAAGAAATGAAAATTAGATGGGGAATATTCCTGAAAAGGAATTCTAGGCAACCTGATGCAATAAGCAGCCAGGAAGGACACACCTTGCGACATTTCCTAAAGACCAAAAACAACCTTTTGCAAATTCCAGGGGAAGTGAGTCTGGCATTTAGAAATTACTGCTTTTACTTAGTGTTTCAGAGTTAAGTTTTACCATCTTATTTCTAACTAACCAACCTCTTCGGTCAGTAACTGTAAGCAAAGGTGTCCTCCTAAGAAGCTAGAGCCTAGGCTATAAGCAAAGAAAATAACTACAGGCTTAGAATTTCAATTGTGAGATTCTGGTTGAGTTTGGGAAATGGTTATCTAACTGCTATTAACTTCTAGCATGGTATTATACCATATCTTGACATATCTCCAAGACTCCGTTCTAGATCGCAGGTGATACATACTTTATAAATTCAGTTTGTTATTAAGGGTACATCGTGTTTTATTATGGTAGGACTAGCAAGTATTACAGGAACACAAATAACTACTCTCAGAAAAAAGATCAGAAAACCAGTTTTAAGAGCTCCTGAAATCCAACTTTGCAAAATCATATTTGAAAGCAAGTCCCTTGCAAGACCTTGGGTACATGCACAATAATAAATCAGATGCCAGATATAGAGCAATAATTGTTCTTTTAAAAAAGTCTTTAGTGGGTTGCACAATTTTACTATATCACAGTCCAGAATCTAATGAAAGTTCCTTACACCAGGGAGATAATTTCCTCTGAAATTATTAATGAATTGTTAATGAATGAATAGATATGTAATGTATAGATGAATAGAATGTAAGAATGAATTGTTAATCATTCCTGAAGAACATTTTAGAAGTCGGCTTCTACTGTAAAAGTAAGCTTCTGAAATACGGTGCCATACCAGTTGAGCGGAATGCTCAAGTTTCTGTATTCATCAATAAGGGTTTCTCCACAGTTTGGCTGAAGAGCAGGACAAAGGGAGGGGAGACTCAGTGGAGCCATGAGCCGAGTGGGACAAAAAGAGCCATCTGCAAGGAGAGGGGGCCTTTACAAAGGAAGGAAATAGGGCAATTGCCCCACATTCTTCAGCAAGGGGGACAAAGGAGTTGGTGAGCTCAGGTGAGAACAGATGGCGGGAGGCTGGAGTTCGGTGTAGGCGGGCCAGGAAGGCTGTAACTTCTGAGTTCCTTGGCCAATGGGGAAAAGGAGAGGGCGTCCCTCGGTCGGGAAATTAGGATAAAAGGGGGGCTGCGTCCCCCAGCAATTTGAGAGACCCCACAGGGATATGCCCGGTGGACTCTCCCTTTATTCGAATAAAGTTTTAGGACTCCTCTGTCTCCTTTTGGACATTCAGTTCTTGACAGCGAGATTTTCCGCACAACTGGGGGCTCGTCCGGGATCCTTCCACCTTCCGGGAATGGCAGACGGCGATTGGAGTCGACGGCGCGCCTCACCATAGCTTTTGGTGATCGACTCCCTTCGACGGCAGCCTGCACCGGACGACTGATTGGGTTCCCGAGACTGTCCGGAGACAGACGAGAAGCGGATCGGGGTATCCGCAGGTAGGACCGGGAGGGGGTCCTCAAGGGGTCTGACGGAAGGGACTAGGTCTGACGGAAGGGACAGGACTAGGTCTGACGGAAAGGACCTCCGGGTAGCGCTAAGCCCGACGGAAAGGGCTAGGTCTGATGGAAAGGACCTCCCGGTAGCGCTAAGCCCGACGGAAAGGGCTAGGTCTGACGGAAAGGACCTCCGGGTAGCGCTAAGTCCGACGGAAAGGGCTAGGTCTGACGGAAAGGACCTCCGGGTAGCGCTATAGTCTGACGGAAAGGACTAGGTCTGAAGGAAAGGACCTCCTGGTAGCACTAAGCCCGACGGAAAGGGCTAGGTCTGACGGAAAGGACCTCCGGGTAGCGCTAAGCCCGATGGAAAGGGCTAGGTCTGACGGAAAGGACCTCCCGGTAGCGCTAAGCCCGATGGAAAGGGCTAGGTCTGACGGAAAGGACCTCCGGGTAGCGCTATAGTCTGACGGAAAGGACTAGGTCTGAAGGAAAGGACCTCCTGGTAGCACTAAGCCCGACGGAAAGGGCTAGGTCTGACGGAAAGGACCTCCGGGTAGCGCTATAGTCTGACGGAAAGGACTAGGTCTGAAGGAAAGGACCTCCTGGTAGCGCTAAGCCCGATGGAAAGGGCTAGGTCTGAAGGAAAGGACCTCTGGGTAGCGCTAAAGTACGGAAAGGACCTCCGGGTAGCGCTAAGCCCGACGGAAAGGGCTAGGTCTGACGGAAAGGACCTCCGGGTAGCGCTAAGTCCGATGGAAAGGACTAGGTCTGATGGAAAGGACCTCCGGGTAGCGCTATAGTCTGATGGAAAGGACTAGGTCTGACGGAAAGGACCTCCTGGTAGCGCTAAGTCCGACCGAAAGGACTAGGTCTGACGGAAAGGACCTCCGGGTATCGCTAAGCCTGACAGAAAGGACTAGGTCTGACGGAAAGGACCTCCGGGTAGTGCAAAGTCCAACGGAAAAGACTAGGTCTGAAGGAAAGGACCTCCGGGTAGCGCTAAAGTCCGACGGAAAGGACCAGGTTTGACGGAAAGGACCATTGAAATCTCACTGGTGAGTACTATGAGACTGGGGAACAAAAGGGGTGACGACCCCGATATGGACATCCAGGGAGGGCAGCAAAGGGAAGCCAAAAGAGGGTGCTGGAAAAAGGTATGATGACCTCGACTTATACCTATATAGTCCCTTGGGAAGACTTTTGAGGGTTTGGGATAACTTATGCATTCCCCCAGAAGTAACTAAGGAACTAATGATAAAATATTGTTGTTTTGTTTGGCCAGAATATAAGTTACCAGGGGGATTTAGGTGACCCCCTGTAGGGTCGGATGACGATCCTAGTCTTTGTCAGGTTTTGTGCCAGTATCTCAGTGATACTGAGAAGGGTCTCATCGAGAAAGAATTTGTGTCAATACGGTTAAGGGCAACATCAGAGGAATCTATGTAACAAAAGAGAGAGGCAATCTGCTGAGGGGTTGGAGTTGATGGCTGGATTGGGAATGTCAATTAATATTGTGGGGGATGATAAAGAAGTTAGCACTACTGTAACTTTGTGCAAAGTGTCTGATAAAGCTAGGCTGAAGTGAACTCAGAAGTGTGGGCAGTTCCAGGAAAATGATAAAACAGCAATTGACATGGACAGTCCTCCTGCAAGGATACACCAAGGCACCGGTCCTATTTGGACAAGCCTTGCAGAAAATACCGAAGGAATTTATCCCACCCACAGAAGCCAGGTTATTGTAGTATGACTTGCCCCTATCAGGTGAACAAGAGAGGGTGGTGAAGGAAACTGCTGTGAAGTTACTCAATTTCTTGGCCCAAAAAGGGTTTAGGGTGTCGGGGAAATATATATATATATATATGTATATTATATATATATTTGGGGCATATTTTGGCTGGAGGTTTAACCCAAAACAGCCCCAATGTTGTGGTATGGACATGAGAAGGAGAACAGAGCTTTAGAAAATTAAAAGATAAATTGACCCAGGCTCCGGCCTTAGCTCTTCTGGACACAGAGAAAGAATTTGAATTATACGTGGATGTCAAACAGAGCCGTAGCAAGGGAATTTTAGTGCAAAAGCATGGAGGCATGTGAATACCAATAGCTTATATGTTAGACCCAGTGGCTAAGGGGTGGCCTTATTGTCTGCAGAATTGCGCAGGTACGGTCCTAATGGTAACTGAGGTCTGAAAACTGACCACAGAGGGATCCCATGATGTCAAGGTCCCATACCTTGCCTTGCTACCTGAAGGGGCTTCTGAAGCGAGGGAGGGTTTAACCCAGCTTCTTGTCTAACTGGTCCTGAGGGAGAAGAACTAAAGGAAATCCATGACTGTATTATATTTAGAGCAATATGTGGCCAGAATACTTTTTCTTGTGAAGTCTCTCTGACAGGAAGCCCAGCTCGCACAGACCCTCCCCTTGGATTTTGCAGTCCATGATATCCAACCAGGGGATTGGGTCTTGGTAACCACAGAAACATCAATCAAGACGGCTGAGCATGGATGGACTCATCATACCAGAGTTAAGATTTCCAAGACTCCAGAAGTCTGGACTTCTCAGTTGATCTGTACTGCTGGCTGGGAGTGGGTCTGGAAAATAAACTCTGGGTTGCTGGGTCTGTGGGAGTCCAGGAGGATATGAAGACTACTCATGGGTACTAGACATACTGAACGCAGGTTGTTAGTTAATAACCTAGTTTGTAAAAACAAATATTGTCCAAAGGAGGAAAAAAAAAAAAAAAAAAAGAGGAGGGATTGAGCGGAATGCTCAAGTTTCTGTATTCATCAATAAGGGTTTCTCCACAGTTTGGCTGAAGAGCAGGACAAAGGGAGGGGAGACTGAGTGGAGCCATGAGCTGAGTGGGACAAAAAGAGCCATCTGCAAGGAGAGGGGGCCTTTACAAAGGAGGGAAATAGGGCAATTGCCCCACATTCTTCAGCAAGGGGGACAAAGGAGTTGGTGAGCTCAGGTGAGAATGGATGGCGGGAGGCGGGAGTTCGGTGTAGGCGGGCCAGGAAGGCTGTAACTTCTGAGTACCTTGGCCAACGGGGAAAAGGAGAGGGCGTCCCTCGGTCGGGAAATTAGGATAAAAGTGGGGGCTGCGTCCCCCAGCAATTTGAGAGACCCCACGGGGATATGCCCGGTGGACTCTCCCTTTATTCGAACAAAGTTTTAGGACTCCTCTGTCTCCTTTTGGACATTCAGTTCTTGACAGCGAGATTTTCCACACACAGTCATAGCTTGAGGCAGGTGATTATTTCAAGGTTGATAAAGCATTTGCAATTATCTATCTCTCCTAATTTTGTAATTTGCTTATTTTCAAAATGTCATTCTTAGATGCTGCCAAACGCTTTGAAATCCAACAAACCACAATATAATAAGTTATTTTTCCCTTAATAACTAACAAGCTAATCAACAGAGTAATTCATAAAAACACCTGGAAGACTAAGTTGGCCTTGAATGTTTAAAATAAATTTGAAACACAGACAAGCTTGATCCAAAAATAATCTTTTAATAATAATCAAAATTTTGTTTGCTACAGTCTGCTGACTTTTACCAGGGCTGGTCTTGAAATTGTACAGTATGAACTGCACAGTAGAACTCAGAACGACGAGTCACATTGTGGCTCTTCTACAAAGAAACATTTTCCAAGGTTCCTCCTAAATCTTAATTAATTTATCAATACACAGCACCTTTCTCCTATGCCATCTACTTTTTTTTGGTTTGGACTCCCACATGACTTCTAAAATTTTCAAATTATGAAAAGCTCCAGAATCAGTTACTGACTTTTGAAAGCATATTCTTGTGCATTTTTTTTTTTAAGACAACAATCTGGATAGGATTTCTGGATCCTATGTTCTCCTTGTTTGTTGCTTTCATGCATGTCCTACAAATACCCCAGTACAAAAATATTGCTCCAATGCCACTTCTGCCACTTTGTTCCACCAGCAAATCACAAGTAAGACTACTGCATTCAGAAATTTTTCATCTGAACTGACATATATAAGAAAGCAAGTGACAGATTTTGACGGTTTTAATTACAAGCATCTCTATGACCCTAAGCTCAGCAGAGGACAGATCACATCATACAATGCATTTGTGTAGTATTCAGGGAAAGCAGTGATGACTGAAACTATTAAAAGCTTTTTAAATTACAATTGGGTGATGAGTGTGTGAGAGAATTGCTTGAGAAAGGGGAACTTGGAGAAACTAGAGCCTAGCAGAAGGTATGGCATTACAGAGGCTTGCTTGAGGTTAGAGATAGTTACCACTTCCAGGATGGTTGGTATATGTGGAATCAACTTCTCCACGATTCCCTTGGCAACACAATCTGCCCTCCTAGCACCTCCTAATAAGAGTAAAGGAAAAGTGGAGTAGAGCAGAGACACCATGGCCAAACTTTGTTGGCCTCCCTGCAGAGGGGATGATTGGATGGTGCTGTGCAGACGATGAGTGAATGGAGAGTGGAGTGGTGTTGCAGCTTGGAGCGGGTCAGGAATGCCAGACAACAACTTCATAGAAGCTGGAACTGACTTCGTCTATTAGCTTACATGCAGTACATTTATATGATTCTAACAGTTAGTGATGTAATTACACAGGCTCCTAATTGGTAGACAATGATCTAACTAAGACCCTTACAGCCCCCCTTACTTGTTTAGCTCATCCTTTTAGTTCAACAGCTCTTTTATTCCCTCTGACCTTGGTCTACTTCCTTATCTCCTAGTTAGCAGTCCCTTTGTTCTTTCACTGAAACCTGAAGGCTGGAATTGAGCAGGCCTGCTAGGCAGCCATGTCCGCGGCTCTCTAACCATTCCTCTACAATTCCCCCTTTTTCTTTAGATTAGGTGACCCCGGGAAGCAAGCCAGCCTTGAGGTGTCAGATTCGGATTGCGTAAAAAAGCAGTTAACAAACGTGACATTAAAGCGCGCAAACAGGTACAACCAATCATTAAGCTAATTACAAGCAACAGTCCCCATAGTAACAACATTAACAGCGATTTCATCAACGATTTTATCCATCCCCCAATTCCTAACCAGTCCGTTAGTCCGTCTAGACCGAAAAATCCCGCATCCTTTGTTACTTTCTCCGTATGCTTGGTCAAGTCGTGGAGTTGTCCATGTATCGCCGAGTTGTCGAGTGATCTTGCAAGTCCATGCAGCACATTCCGTCGAAGTTCTGACACCCATGTCCGTGAGCAAGAAGCAGGAAATCAACAGTGGCACAGTTTTGCAGTACAGCGTGTTGTACCTGGGTTAAATCATCTGACAACTCACTAAGCACAGTACTGGTTGCATTCGCTTGTTTCAAGGCCTAGCAGGCAAGGAGCTCAATATTTCAGTGTGCCCGCGTGGCTGATACCCCGGGGACGAAGACCCCCAAGTGCTCCAGAGATCAACGCTATCCTCACATTCTGAGCAAAAAGAGTTCGCTGCTCTTTTTGATCACCTTAAAGGGTCTTGCTGTTCCCCGGAGGGCCGTGTGGCCAAATCATACCAAGGCGACCAAATGTGCAAGGCCCACTGGGCTGGGACGGAATGCCAGCCCAAGCTCGGTTCCCACATATCAAAAACCACCCGGTGGGAAGCTTCCTAGGCCGGATAGTTCCCGTATTGTGGGTAACATTTCCGTTACACCATTCCTTTTCCCCTCTTGCCTCCTCAAGGGTTTTTGCACACTCAACTTTGAGACCTTCCAGTTCAACCTCGTATCTACTGTTCTCATTTTCCATTTTCTTCAGTCTGTTTCTCTCCTCTTCTAGTTGAGCCTGGAGACAAGCATTTTCTTGCCTTAAAAGACTATTCTGGGATTCAGTAGAAGACATCTGAACTTTAGTAGAAAGAAGTTCTTCTGTTGCAGCCCGTTCTCTTTCGGCAGCTGCTGCCAAAAGGGCTTGAGATTCACCAAGTCTGTTAGAAAGATTCTTTTCCAATTTTTCCCACAAGGAGGTTTGCGCTCCCAGCATGGCTTGCAAATTTTCTATCTGCTGGAGCAGTGGCCGTGTAGCAGATGTAACACTTTGGCTCGGTTCTTGGTTCCGACTCTCCTCTTCTTGCAGTCTCTGTTGTAGTTCACTGATTCCTTGCCGTAAGTAGTCCTCTCTTCTTGCTACCTGTTGTTCTGCACGTTGCAGCGCTAGCCGCAGGTCTGCCACCTGAATCGCCAAAGCTTCTTGTTGCTGCTGTGCCTCATCCTGGGCCTTCTCCAAAGCTAAACCAAGTTCTTCCTTTGCCTTCATTTTCCGACTTAGGGCTGCCTCTTGTGCCTCACTGTCCTTTGTGGCGTTAGCTTTATGAAGATCTGCAAGTTCCTTGTAAGCACTGTCAAGTGCTGCCTGGACACTTCTGTTCCTTTCTTCAAGATCTTCCACCTCTGCCTGGAGCTTATTAAGATCCTTTTCTTGTCGCTCTACAACACTGTTCAGTTGTTTAAAGGAATACCTAACACCAGTGCATCAAATTGGTCTGCTGTCCCACAAAGCCAACAACTCTTAACTTGAGTATAATTAACAATATGCCTAAGAAGCATAACATATCCATTAGTGTTAAAAGTAGCATCAGCTTCTATAATAGCATTAAAAGTAACGTTACCTCCTAACAGCCACAATATACAGCTAATAAGAACAGTAACACTTCTTCCTCCCATGTTGTTCTTCTGCAGGCTCACACTTTCCACAGCTAGGGTACCGGTTGCTTGCCTGCTACATCTGATGTATGCAAGTTTGCTTCCAGCCAAGGTTTTACCCATTTTGCTGGCACCCATCTGGTTCCAGCATCTGTAACGATACAAGCATACCCTTTTCCCCAGGTTATCAAGTCCAAAGGTCCCGTCCCTTTTCCCGTGTTCCAGTCTCTCAGTATCACCTTACACGGACCCGACTTTACTTCTGTCAGGGCTCCCTTTAGCCCAGCCCTGTGTTTGACCATCAGAGGGACTAGGCTGCCCTAATCTCAAAAATTTCAAAACATATTCTGCTCTTGCCAATTTTTCTGCAGGCATAATTCCCAATTCTCCTCTTTTTTTTCTCTTTTTCTTTTTTTTTTCTTTCTCTTTTCTTTCTCTTTTCTTTCTCTTTTCTTTCTCCTTTCTTTTTTCTTTTTCTTTTTTTTTCTTTTTCTTTTTTCTCTTTTTCTTTTTTCTCTTTTTTTCTCTTTTTCTTTTTTCTCTTTTTTCTTTTTTTTCTTTTTTCTCTTTTTTCTCTTTTTTTTCTCTTTTTCTTTTTTCTCTTTTTCTTTTCTCTTTTCCTTTTTTCTCTTTTTCTTTTTTCTCTTTTTTCTCTTTTTCTTTTTTCTCTTTTTCTTTTCTCTTTTTCTTTTCTCTCTTTTTCTTTTCTCTTTTTCTTTTTTTCTCTTTTTTTCTTTTTTTTTCTTTTCTCTTTTGCTTTTTTTCTCTTTTTCTTTTTTCCTTTTTTTTTCTCTCTCTCCTTTTTTTTGTTTTTTTTTTTTAATAGCTGGCATTTCAGCATTTGATTCATACGTTCCACTATGTCATGGTCCTCAGGATGCAATAGTATGGTGAAAAAACAATCTTTCAAATCGATTATTAAGATGTCCCAATCATTTTGAAAGGTTCTCTATTTCCATTTCTATTTATGTTTGCATAGCTTCAATTTGGTTTCCTCCACAGAAATTGCTTGGGATTTCTATATATTAAGGAGGCCCCCCCTCCAGTAGCATTGAGGCTTTTACAATTTGTAAGGACTGTTGCAGGTCCTTCCGTGCCAGTTGCACTGGAGCTTGGCCGTCGCTTCATTCTTGTTTCCCATGCTGAAGTACTTCCCTAGTCTCTTTCCAAGGATACAAGTCAGAGTACGGCTCCCAGTCCTCCACTGGTTGAGGGGGTGGGACGCCATAGTCTGAGTTATTCCTGGCTTTCCCGCTTTCAAATTCTGCACTTTCCTGTTGTGCTTATTCAGCCCTCTCTGCTGATATATATATTACACAATAAAGATCTAAAGACCACACACACAAACAGCACAAACACAGTTTCTATCCAGTGGCACGACCTCACGTAGCTGTGCACTCCACTAGTGAGTTCCACTGTCTCAATTGCCTAATCCCATCCTCGTTGCCAATTAGGTTGCGAATGGGTTTGGGATTCGGCAATAATCACACAGAACAAAGTGGCTACGGCTATTCAGGTGAAAGCACGTTAAAGAAGCAAAGTACGCCTAATTACTCATGATGTAATACTTGTCGGCAGGACACTGAGACTGAACATTCTCTTGAGCTGGCAGATTAGAGGGTTGCTGACAGGCTCCTAACTCGGCGGGCATCCCTGCAGAGACAAAGTGGGCTTCAGTATTAGGAGTCTCACCCCCGCTCTTTCTGCACTGTCTTGTTTATGCCCGGTGCATCCTGCCACGTAGGGCCAGTACGTGCCAGCAGGCAGACCAGGGGGGCAGACAAACTCCACCTTCAGTCACATAACCTTCCCTCCTGGCTGCACAGGTGCGCACGCCAGTAAATTGTCCCAACCGTCAGTCTGAGGGTCCTGCCTTTCTCATCTCCCTCCCTCTCGGATGTTTTACCTTCAAATTAATTTAGAGGATGTTGCAGTTAAGTTGGCTACAAGCCCGGTCGAGCAGCCGCCTTCAGCTGCTTTTGGAGGAGGTCGGCTCTGAGCCTGGCTGAGCAGCTGCCTCCATGCTCCTTATCACTCAGCCTGGGCAGGCAAACATCTTCTTTCTCAAGGTCTTGGGTTCTGTTTTGTACAATAGTTTTATGACTCTACGGATCGTACAAATTTCCACCTTTCAACCATACCTTGTGTCAGCATCAATATACAAAGGATACAACACATAATAGAGATGAACATAGCAAATAGAAATAATAGCCCTAATAACGGTTTCTGTCCTCACTTAAAGCATTACAATTCTTCAACCCGCACTTTAAAAGACGGATCAAATCCCCCTGCACCTCCCTCCTGGCTGTTGTCAAGCCCTCAGCAACATAAGTCTCCTTGATCTCATTCGCCTTCTCTTCCCGGCCCCCCCTTCTCCTTGTTTCAAGGTGATCTAACAAGTCCCGGACCCAGCCGGGGCGTTCTTAGGCACGACGGGACGGTCCACGAGTAGGGGCACAGACAGTGCAGGCGTCACAGGCACCGAGGCAGGCACGGGCGGGGGGGGGGTTGGCAATGGATCTCCAGACACCAGCAGTTTTCGGTGGCGTGGCGGTCCCGGTCCTGAAGTGCTCGCAAAGGCTCTTACAGGCACACTGCTCGCAGCTTCGGGAGGCTCACGATCCGGCGGTGGCCCTGTGACGTCCTTTGGGCGATGGTGGGGCTCAGAACCCCCTCGCTTCAGCTTGGGGCTTTGCAAGGGTCCCTTGTCTCTAGCCCATTTATACAGCTCATACAGCTTCTTCATGCTCACTGCCACCTCCCTCTTTGCTAATAAGTCCAGCAGCAATTGTACAGCAGCTTCTCGCTCCATTTTGTACGCACACCGGGGGTCTCTGCTTCTAGCCCTTCCCTGATGCCGTCTTTCCGTCCCGGGCCCCAGCTTCTTGCCCCCCAATGCCGTCTTTTCCGTGTGCGCAATCACGGCCGGCTTACCCGCTCCAGTACCCGTCTTGGTTGGATCACTCGGCTGCACCTGTACGTCGTCCTCCGGAATCCCGCACCGTTGTGCCAAGTCCCTGTACCGGTCCCTGTTCGGAATCGAGTCCCTGTTCAGAATCGAGTCCCTGTTCGGAATCGAGTGCCTGTTCGGGTGCCACTTGTTGCAGCTTGGAGCGGGTCAGGAATGCCAGACAACAACTTCATAGAAGCTGGAACTGACTTCGTTTATTCACTTACATGCAGTACATTTATATGATTCTAGCAGTTAGTGATGTAATTACACAGGCTCCTAATTGGTAGACAATGATCTAACTAAGACCCTTACAGCCCCCCTTACTTGTTTAGCTCATCCGTTTAGTTCAACAGCTCTTTTATTCCCTCTGACCTTGGTCTACTTCCTTATCTCCTAGTTAGCAGTCCCTTTGTTCTTTCACTGAAACCTGAAGGCTGGAATTGAGCAGGCCTGTTGGGCAGCCATGTCCGCCGCTCTCTAACCATTCCTCTACAGAGTGGAGTGAAGACACCATGGCCAAACTCTGTACTTCCTGCAGGGGTGGCAACCTGGTGGTATTGTGCAGCTGATAAGCCATATAGTGTGATGTCTGGTTCTGGGCCAACAATGGTGGCAGATCTGTTCCTTCCGATAGACTTTGCTCAAACTCTTGTCCTTCTAATACCAAAACACAACCCCATCCCAGAAGTTACCCACTTCCACGGAACTCCTCACTGAGCATGCTCTCTAGATTTTTGATTAACTCGGGAGACTTTTTTTAAATCAATGAATCACGAAAGTAAATATGACTAGAGTCACTCAAGCTCCATCTAAATGTAAAAGAAAATATATAAAAGACCACCTAAGGAGAGATATGGTAGCAAGAAAGAATGGTAAGAACTAGGAAGGAAGAATGGGATGATAAGAACGGAGGAAGAGGAAATAAGGAAGAAGGAAGAGGAGAGAGGGAATATTCCATCATAACTTCTGGATCAGTCGACAAGCTGAACCTCTTTCCTCCCCTTGAGTCAGGACACTGCCTGAGGAGACTACTCAAGATTGAGAGCCCTCTCCCATCTTCCGGCTGAGTGATGACTGTGCATTTGTACACTAGGCATTAGCTAAGAACCACACACTGTAATAGAGAATTTCCTATACTGACATCCGAAACCTGATTTCTAAATGTTGCATTTGAATAAATTGTCCTATTTGTGAAGCCGACTACTTGTTTTGAAGGCAATTGGACCTACAATTGACAGACTGTTGGTGAATCTGATACTGCCAGAGTCGAGCTTAGAGTTGATCACACTGGGATTGGGTTCACATTGGGAACTCGATTAGCTCCTAGGAAGGCGATTGGACCTATGGTCCACAGACTGTTCGTGAATCTGATACTGCCAGAGCTGGGCGTATAGCAGTATTTGGTATCCCTATTAATAGATGAGTCCAGCCATCCCCAGTCCCTCTAACCACTGAGGATCAGCTGGAATGCAAGGGGATGCATGTCTTACCAAATTTGAAACCCCCACCAAACTGCAACAGAGTGAAAGTTAGAAGTTGTGTATCGGTTGATGTCAGTAAAAGTTTTTTTTTAACTTAGGAATATTGACTAGGTTCCCAGGAAGGTAACAAGACCCCTAGGGTTGTATAACAAACAAATTGATTGAGCTCCTGATTTATTTTATCTTGTTAATAGTACGTTCTTCCCTATAGTTTGTGTTAACTATTTTTCTTGATCCATTTCAGCAAATTTCATCTACCTTTCTATAACTTCTTTTCAAATTAATTTTAAGAAACTAGCTAAGATAACCCCATCTGACCCTAGAAATTCAGTTAGAGAGTGCCATTCTTTTCTAGGGAGTGAATCAGATGGCAAGGGGAGACTTGGGGGAAAAAAAAGGGGGAAGGCTTGGAATACAACCTAACCCCTTTTTCATACCTAATATCATCGCTACAGCTAGAGATCACAATGGCCTAATTTCACTACAGCTAGAGATCACAATGCCCTAATTTCAGTATATTGCCAAAGTATCCTTCAGTAAAGAGGTAGAACAGCCAAAATCACAAAAATGAAATATTCTTCAGTTTCAAGAGACAAAAGCAAATAAGACCACATCACTGATACAGTCTCATTAATCAGTATATTCCCTGAAACAGTAGGTAAAAGCAGCAATTCATCTGTATTTTCTTCTCTTCCTTCCATTCATCTATGATCCTCACTATGCAAACAAATAATAGTTTGATAGATATGCTGAGAGGATAACACTGTGAGGAAAACATATATTTGATATTACACAACATGCAAATAACCACAGAGTTTGTTCTCTGTCTACCAAATAGAAGACTGTATGCAGCAGACAATGGCTACACAAAATACTATTAACTACCAAGAAGATATGCTACATTTCATTTAGCTAATCTGGCAGAGTTTCTTTAAGCGACACAAGAAGGTTAGGAGGTTAGGAGTGGGGAGCTGTAGACCTCAGAAGGGAGCTGTATGAATAGAGGGGTTGCTTCTTCAGAACTGTTCTCAATAATAATTCCCAGTTCTGGGATGTATTGGAGATGGAAGTTTCTGTGATCTGTAGAGTCATAAAAATCTCCTGTGAGAAGCAGAGGCCAGACCTTGAGAAAAAGATGTTTGCCTGCCTAGGCTGAGTGATAAGGAGCACGGATGCAGCTGCTCAGCCCGGTTCACAGGCAGCCCCCTCGAAAACCTGTTGAAGCTGGCTGCTCGGCCGGGCTTGTAGCCAACTTAACCGCAGATGTCCTCCAAACTAGCTTTGGAGACCAAACACCTGGAAATGAGGAAGAGGAGGAAGGCAAGACCCTCAAATTGAGGGCTGCGACCTCTGACTGGTGTGCACGCCTGCGCACCCAGCGGGGGAGAATTGCGCAACTCGAGGCGGAGTTTGTCCGCCCCCGCCTGGCCTGCCTCCTGGGACGTGCTGACCCTACGTGCCAGGATGCACCGGGCATAGAGAGGACAGTGCAGAGAGAGCAGGGGGGAGGAGAAACTCATAACTCTGAGGCCTACGCTGTCTCTGCGGGAGCCGGTCAGCAACTCTCACTCTCTGATCTGCCAGCTCGAGAGGATGTTCAGGTCCAGATCAGCACGTTATCACCTCGTGAGTAGTTATCCATACTTTGTTTCTTTTATGTGCTGAATAAATGCTTGATGTATGCACCTCGTTCTGGCGTGAGTATTGCCAAATCCCGAGCCCATACAGAACATGGGGACAGAGCCATCCTTTGGGAGCACGTGGTCTTGGCACATCACTCATAAGGAGTTAGGTTGCACAGCCAGTTTACAATACACCCTCTTCTTTATACTTCTATTCTTGTCCATATCCACCACCCCACTTCCTCCTCCACTGAGAAACCTGCAAAGCTCCTCATACCCACTATGCTATGGCTATTGAACCAAGCGGTCATGCTGACAGTGTGAGAACTAAAAAACAGCTTAAGGAACACATTTCAGATTATCCTGGGAACACCTTCTGTAAATTCTCCTATTTGCCTTTTTTTTTTCTCCCCTTGTAAATTATTCAGCTGCCCTTGCAAAGCATTCAGCTTTCCAAATAAACTCAGCTGTAGAAAAATCAATTTGTGCCTTTCAAAATTTTGTATTTACTTTTTTTGTTGTTGATGGTTTTTGCTTTAAAGAAAAGTAAGGTTCCTGGAAAACTGATATAACATACCAGTAGTCTCTAGATACTAATTATCTGTATTGAGTGTACCACATTTCTCGATACTACCATTTTTTCCTTTTCTTTAACAACAACACAAAAATCCTCAAAATCAACATTATAATGGACAAGGAAATAAAGAAAAACAGGGATGACAAGTTTAACTATAAAGGACTCTGAAAAATCTCAAATGCTTGTCCAAGAGAGGAATGTGATTGAATATGCCATCTCCACCATTATTTTGTATTTTAATAAATTCATTCATCTTTTGTATTCTGAGAAAAGCTGTTGTCATAATACTTGCACCAAAAGCACCCCCAATCTTGAGGGAGAGTTTATGTTTGGTCCTTTCCAGTACAAATTTGAAGACTCAATTTAAGTTTTGGCTAAGCTCCCAGCACTTGTGAGAGTTTATCCAAACTTAAGTTCTGATGCTTACTCATTGCTAATTTCTCTCATCAAACTCTTGCTTTAAGAATTAGCAAGAGCATTGAATACAACAAAAGCTGCAACACTAGCACCAGATGTATCACAAGCTTTCTTCTACCATTGTGCAGTTTTAGTGCAAGGATTCTGAATATTACAGAGGAAAATTTCTTTCCTGCATTGATAAAGATCGCTTTGTAGCTTTGTGGGGTTTTTTTGTCATTGATTTTTTTTAGCTAATATGAACAGCAAAACAGAATTTTTGATTTTAAAATAGATGCATCTTTCATAAGATATGTATAAAAAGACTCACTCGTAAAAGTGAAATTAACCCTGGATAATGGTTATGTGTGAGCATATGGAATAGGTATGGCCAATTTATGTTTTTCATTTTTGTGATATTCCCATCTTATAGCTCATTATCACTTCACTACTTCGTGGGGGCAAGGAGGATGAAATGAAGGATCTCTTGAAGGAATAAAGTCTCTTCCAAACAAATGGAACCACCTCAAAATAAGGCAGGACAATATGGTTTCATAGCAGCTAATTTTACATTTAGCATAATAAACTTACTAGACTATAGTCACTTAAATAACTACGGCTCCTATAGAGAGTAATTCAGAGTTAAAGTCTGACCTGGGATGGCTGGAAGGAAAGCTTTGCTGCTTCACCTGGCTTCAGCCACAGTGCTGAACACACACAGCTCAGCAAAAGCTCTAGAAATGCCTCTTTTTTAACATGCAGATGCACATAACACAAATACTTTGAAGTAGCACAACAGACCAAAGGTTTTGTGAGAAAGTACCATTTCATCTCATATTTCTTTTCTATCATGCTGCTTAAAAAAAACTCTTCTGTATTTCAGGTGTTCTACTTTCATAGTCATTTAAAAATGAAAATAAAAGTGTAAGATAATGTGTATGTGCTGCAGTTAGTCAAATTGCGTTTTTAAATTTCAGAGAGAGTGCAGAGAGAGAGGATATGAGTTCTCATACAGTGCATGCAATCCAGCCAGCACTAAGCCTTTCTTAACTTGCTCTCCCTTTAAAGCAGTCCTCGCACAGATTTCCATGGGAAATAGCTGATATCTGCACATTGTTCCAGCTCCATCACAGGTCTTAAAGAGGGATCTAACAGGTGAAAGTACTCTGCCTTCAACTAGTAAGCCTCAAGTGCTTCCTTGCTTACTCCTTAACAACTGCTTGTTTTGTGCTTAGGACAGAGCAACCATATCAGAAGTAATCAAGAAATAGGGAGGGAAAGTAAGTTTTAACCAAGCCATCTTCCTGAACTGTACATGGTGGTCATTTGTAGGTTGGATTGGTCTTTCTTGCCCCTTATTCCCCTTGTTGCAGTGTAACTGTCTTTATTCTGCCTAGCAGACGCATGCACCAATTCTACGTGTTTTACCTCCTTTTCCGCAAGAAGCAAGAGCAGAAAAAGAAAGTGAGCAAGGCCTTATTCGAGCCACACCACTGTCCCCAAAAGGGCCTATGTCAATGCAGTTAATGTGCTTTATTATTATTATTATTATTTTTCTTCTCCCAAGAGGGTGCTCAAGTACTGAGAACACACACCTAAAACTTTCACACATCTGGGTCAGACTGTAGCAGACCAACTGCAACAAGGTCCAATTCATGCCCAGACAGGTGTTGAGTGGTAACAGGTTTTTAAGCCAGAGAAATGTTTTCCTTGGCACTTACCCTTGCATTCCTGATTACATCCAGCATATTCTCATTTGGGACAGAACAATAACATGTTGCACCAACCAGCCAGCCAGCTAGCCATGAAGGGCTGGCATTTACTGGGAAAGCAGAATAGTTTTATTACATAACCCAGCTCCTACATCCCGAGTGTAGCTGGAAGAGGGAAACTGAGCTGCTCTATCTCTTTCCTCTCTCGATAACTGAGCAGTTGCCACATTTGTCCTTACAAAAGGAATCTGCAGGGAGGATAACTGGTGCAGATGATGCAAAGGTGAACTCTGCAGTATCAGTGGAGGTAACAGGTCAAGACATCAAGATATCTGGCCAGTTCTAGAGTGTTCATCGTAACTCAAGTTTAAAATTTTGTGCTTTCAAAAATCATATAGCCCACAGCTGTAACAGACCGCTAATCAGTGTCCAAGCCAAGATTATACCTCAAAGTGTCCAGTTTCCAGTCTTGTGTTCAGGAGAATATTTGCTCGCTTGTTCATGCAATTTTTTCCACCCTGGTTATATTGATAGGCAAATGCTAAGTCTGCTCTGCAAATATCTAGGACTGGGTAGACACAAAATTCTGAAGCATCACTCTGAAAACTATGTGGCAGATTCATCACTCAGGAATCCCAAAATTAAATTTCATGGATATTTCTCCCCTTGGAGAACACTTCCTCTGGGCTCTGTGAATACGAAACGAAACGTGGCATTTCAGCTGCCAAAGGAACTAATCTGACCCATTCGCCCAAAAAATGTCATGCATTCACAACATAACTTCAAGAGTCTCAGACAAGACTGTGAAGAAAAAAAAAAAAAAAAAAAAAAAAAAGCACACCTCTGAAATACCAGAAAATGAAAAAGTTCCTGTTTTCCTATTTCATACTGCTGCTGCTGGTTCAGCTGACTGGTGGAAAATCATTAAGTCTGACTACTTTTTGTGTGCTAGTGTCCAGCACCAGAAACCTCATCATTTAAGTTCTAATAACAACTCTAGACACTTTTTAAAGGGAAAGCTTAGAAATTTGAGGATTCTGCAGTCTGATGCCACAAAATCAATTAACATCAGAGATTGTAAGGTTTCTCAGCATATATGGCAGCTCTTTAGTTGGCAGAAGAAATCAAAATGAAATGGCTATGGAGAGCAAACTGCAGTGTAACCTATCAGTGCTTTCCAGGAAAAAAATCCACAAAAAGAGTGGGTAGAAAAAATTATTTATGAATTCAGCAGAGTTAAAAAGGTGCTAGGTAATTACACTAAGATCTTCTAGCCTTAAAACTATATAAAATGGTAAAATGTGAACTTGAAACAACATTCCTTTGTCTTTTACCTTTTTGTCAGGTAAGTAGGCAAAAGAAGCTCAATGCTCACTGGATGAGCGCAATCCATTCTGCATCATGTAGTGAATCAAGGTAGCAGCCCAGCACCTTGCTCACACCCTCTGTTGCCTTTCAGTCCCATTATATGCAGTGACATTTCACCAGAACCATTCACATTCTCATTCACTAGAACTATTTACAGTGCAAACCTCATTCTTTCTGAGTAGCACCAGTATGACTCCTATTTATTTGTACAGAGAGCTTCTCCTTGACAAGATTTTCCTATGGAATTAATAATATTGAACTCTGTGCTTCCTCTATGACAAAAAATATTCTACAACAGGGCAAAAATATTCATTCTAAGCATTGCAAAAAGAGTTGCCTGTCAAGTAAACATTGCATAGCTGCCTGAAAACACATCTCCAGTTTGGGCTAGGGTTTAGGGTTTGGGTTAGGGTTAGGTTGAGATTAGGGTTAGGGATAGGGTTAGGGTTTAGGGTTTGGGTTTAGAGTTAGGGTTACAGTTAGCATTAGGGTTAGGGTTTACAGTAAGGGTTGGGTTAGGGTTAGGGTAAGGGTTAGGTTAGGGTTAGGTTATAGATTAGGGTCTAGGGTTAGGGTTAGAATTAGCGTTAGGGTTAGGGGTTATGGTTTAGGAAAAGGGTTAGGGTTAGGGTTTAAGTTTAGGGTTAGGTTAGAAGTTAGAGTTAGGGTTTAGGGTTAGGTGCAAGGTTAGGGTTAGGTTTAGGGTAAGGGTTTAAGATTAGGGTAAGGGTTAGGGTTAGGGTAGGGTTAGTGTTAGGGTTCGTGTTTATGGTTAGGGGTCGGGTTACTTAGGGTTAGGGTTAGGGATAGGGTTTGCCTTTGGGTTAGCGTAGGCTTTGGGTTAGGTTTAGGGTTAGTTTTAGGGTTATGGTTAGCATTAGTGTTAGGGTTTAGGGTTAGGGTTCGGGTTAGGATTAGGGCTGGGGTTAGGGTTTGGGTTTAAGGTAAGGGTTAGGTTAGATATTAGGGTTTGGGTTAGGGTTGGGTTAGAGTTAGGGTTTTGGGTTTGGGTTAAGGGGTAGGGTTAGGGTTTAGGGTTAGCTTTAGGGTTATGGCTAGGGTTAGGTTGAGGGTTCAGGTTAGGGTTAGGATTTGGTTTAAGGTAAGAGGGTTTTGGGTTAGGGTTAGCATAGGGTTATGGTTATGTTTAGGGTTAGGTTAGGGTTTAAGTTTAGGGTTGGCGTTAGGGTTAGGTTAGGCTTAGGTTTAGCAGATGGTTATGATTAGGGTTAGGGGTAGAAACAGCAGAGCCATTTAGGGCTAGGGTTAGAGATTAGGGTTAGGGGTTAGGGTTAGGATATGGGTTAGGTTAGGGTTAGGGTTGGCTAGGATTTAAGGTTAGGGTTAGAGTTAGGATTTAGGGTTAGGTTTAGGATTAGAGTTAGAAACAGCGAAGCCATTTAGGGTTAGAGGTTAGGGTTAGGGGTTAGGATTAGGGGTTAGGGTTTAGGGTTAGAAACATCGGAGCCATTTCGGGTTAGGTTTAGGGTTACAGGTTAGGTTTAGGGTTAGGGTTACGGTTAGGTTTACGGTTAGGGTTAGGGTTAGCTGGGATTTAGAGTTAGGGTTAGGGTTAGGTGTGGGGTTAGGGTTAGGGGTAAGGGTTAGGGTTATAAACAGCGGAGCCATTCAGGGTTAGGGTTTAGGGTTATGGTTAGCTTAGGGTTAGTTTAGGGTTAGGGTTAGAGTTAGGTTTTGGTTAGGCTTAGCGTTACGGTTAGGGTTTAGGTTTTGGGTTAGGGTTAGAGATTATGGGTTAGGGTTAAGGTTTAGGGTTCGGGTTAGGCTTAGGGGTAAGGGTTAGGAATAGGGTTAGGGATTTAGGGATTTAGCTGGGATTTAGGGTTAGGATTTAGGGTTGGGGTAAGGGTTAGGGTTAAGGGTTAGGGTTAGCTGGGATTTAGTGTTAGGGTTTAGGGTTTGGTTTAAGGTTAGGGTTAGATTTAGGGTAGTGTTCGTGTTAGGTTTAGGTTTATAGTTAGTCTTAGGTTTTAGAGGTCAGGTTTAGGGTTAGGGTTTAGGGTAAAGGTAAGGGTTAGGGTTAAGGCTAGAGTTAGGGTTTAGGGATAGGGTTTGTGTTAGGAGTTAGGGTTAGGTGTTAGGTAAAGAGTTAGGGTTTAGTTTTAGTGTTAGGTTTAGGTTAGCTTTAGGGTTAATGTTTAGGGTTAGAGTTAGTGTTTAGGGTTAACTTTAGGGTTATGCTTAGGATTAGGTTAGATGTTATGGTTAGGGTTAGGCTTAGGCTTATAGTTCAGGATAGGTTTAGGGGTTTGTCCCGATCTGGTGTCGGGGGAGGTTTCAATACGATCCCAAGAGCGAGATTAAGACACAAATGGGGTCAAATGCCATACAACCTTATTAGCTTTATTCTCATAAGCACAAATAGGACAGACAGAAGAAGAAGAAAACGGAAAGAAAGATAAGCAGGCAAGCGGGAAAGATGCAAGAAGTTTATAGTTACCACCACCAGCAGTCTGGCTAAGTGTCACTGGCTCCACTTCGGTGCAGGTCCCGGTGCAGGTGATGTTCCGCGCTGCCAGAAGGCCGTGTACACTGGTGCGGGTGATGTTCCGCGCTACTAGAAGGCCATGCACGCTGGTGTAGGTGATGTTCCGCGCTGCCAGAAGGCCGTGCACGCTGGTGCAGGTGATGTTCTGTGCTGCTCGGGGAGGGGAATATGCGCTCCTTTTATGCCCCCCTTCTCAAAGGGTCCTCCCATTTTCTTGAAGTTTTCCGGTACCTGTTGTTCGTGTTGTACCTGCTGGGTGCTTTTCGTATTCCTCTTCACCCCTGATTCCTACGCAAACTGCTCTGGTGGGCACTGTTATTGTTGTCATTGTTCAGGTCTTCCAACACCAAGTAGATAGCTGCTATTACAGTCTTCCTGGAGATAAGGTGCCAGGGTTACGAGGCGCAAATGGTAAGAGACCCTCCCAGAGAATGGTGAGGGACCTTCCCAGAGATAAGATGCCAGGGCATTGTTCGGGTAAACGGTGCGTCAACGATGTCAAGACAAACACAACCCATAATAGTCTCTTACAGTGTTAAACCCCTCCCTTATAGTAGGGTTTAGGTTTAGGGGTTAGGGTTGGGTTCGGTTAGGGTTTATGGTTAAGTTTAGCGATAGGTTAGAGTTTAGGGTTTTGGTTAGAGTTAGTGTATATGGTTGGGGTTATGGTTAGTTTTGGGTTAGGGTTAGGGTTTAGCGTTAGGGTTATGTTTAGGTTAGAGGTTAGAGATTAGGGTTAGGGTTTGATTTAGGCTTATGGGTCAGGTTAGTCGTTAGGTTTAGCTTTAGGCGTTAGGGTTTAGGGTTAGGGTTTCGGTTTAGGAATTTTTCCAGACTAAGCATTGATCTAAATGTCATCTTCCCTCCCTTCCCCCCGCTTCTCCCAGAGAAAGTATTTGATCAAAATACATGTCCCCTACACTTTATTGAGCCCATAACTAGCTTCTGCAGTTAACTATGCAGCCACCAAAAATGTTTCTGAAAATTGCCAGGTGAACAATCTAATCTTGTATCAAGAACTATTTTTTTTTTCCTAATAAACAAGTTCTCTTCACAGCAAATGTCCTTCTCCATAGTCGTCCTAATACAGAACAAGTGCGATACCAACTTGCCCAACAAGTTGCATAAGACTTGCCTTCTGAAGAAATACAAGGCCACTTTAAAAGATCATTTAAATTGTATACAGAAGAACACAAAGCACACATGAAAGAAGGAACTAGCAGCAGCTTTTAACAGATTACATATTCTTGTCTATAACCTATTCTTTTCTTTCTGCATCATGCACTGTCATTGACCACTTTTAGCTGGGTTAAGTGCGCAACATGTTGACTGAAAGCATCTGCGTATATCCAAATTTAATCCATATCATGTAATTTACAGTCAAAATTCATATTTGCCAGTTTGGATACAGGAGTCAGAGACCATGTGTAATTGGAATACTGTACCCTAGTATGAAGCTACTTTTCAGGATAACCAAGAAAATCATCTCAACATCAACTTCGAATGATTTTCAACTACAGACTAAGAACAGCCAAAAAAAGCTTTGGGTCAGGAAGTTCCTGTGAGCAGCCCAAGGATCAGAGCAAGAGTTCAGAAAGGCTGAGACAAATGTGAAGGTTAGCTGACAGAGCTTTGAAGAGATCCAGCAACACCACATGATTGGCTTGTAAGATTCAAAACACAAATAACTTTCTATTTATAAAGCAAGTCTTGGAAGAAAACTCTGCATAGAGTTTGGGTTCTAATATATCTTTCAGAGTTCACGGCACGTCATTCTGAGGTCCTACAGACAGTATTATCTACATTGTGTTTTCTGACAGCGTTAGTAACAAGAATTCCTTCCGACTTCTCAAACTTTTGTCCAGAAAAGAAAATGTAGCCCCGTATGTGCTAGATAAAAATGATGTTTAACAAAAGCTTTAAGTGGTGGAGAAATGTTGAGATCCTAAATGTAGTTCTTCCAGGCTCCTGCACTTAATGAAATCTATTTCTTCTTTAGATTTTTCTAAATCAGTAATAAAAAGGAAAACTTCTTCTTTCTCTTCATATGCACAATGGCTTTAAACTCCACAAACAGTCCAGGATATTACAACATCACTGCTTATTGTACCTGTTCTTTCACTGCAGTAATTTTCTCACCATATTGTGAGGACATTCATAATTAAGAGATTTCTGAATATCAATCAAATTAATGAGTCAGCAGAGGAAAACTTCCATTTTCACACTGAGCTCTCAATGCTGTAGGATGAAGCCCTGGAGGGCTGCAGAGGATGAGTATATGTGTAGAAGAAGCTCCATTTTTCTGTTCATCCTTCTGGATGCCAAAGTGAATGTGCAGGGAAATAACAAGGAGCAGAAAGCACAGCAGTAGAAGCTGCTGCTCAGGGTTGTCTCTTCACTTTCACAATAGGCTTTGAGGATTTGAATTGTGTTCCCCCCGAAGGAAAAAAAAAATGAATGTTTTCACAAACAGAATTGCATCAAATGTTTATGTTTTGAGAAAATAGCATTCTTTAGTGGAACCACAGTTTGCCCAAAATGTTTCTATTGGCTGCATGCAGAACTGGCACTGCCAATATGTGAAAATAAAGACATAAATTATTTCTTTGCAGGAACAAGCAAGAAGCAGGGCAGAAACTATCACTATCTGAATCATAGTATTCACTTCTCAAAACGCGGTCTCAAAAATAAAGTAAAAAAAAAAAGCATTTTATCTAAGTATGCAAAACTTAGAAGTTATACATTATTCAAATAAGAATGAAAGCATTATCATGTGTTTATGTTCCAATTCTCTGCATTCATAGTACCTCAATACACCCTAGCCATATGGGTAGCCATCTACCCATATGATACACTTTTTTTCAAAAGTGAAAAACTGAGTCAATTCAGGCTATAGAAAAGATCAAAAATGTCAGGTGAATTTGAAAATACCTCCTCAATCTTTTTTTTTTTTTTTTTTTTATATTGGAGCTTTACAGTTTAACCATTACTTAAGAAAATAAGTAATTCATTACTTAGGAAAAAGCAACTTACAAAACAGTGGATTCCTTCAAAAACAAAGAACAAGATCTACTTAATAGTCACACTGGATGGGATTTTAAGAGAGTACTGTGATAATTAAGTAGTGTGATAATACTTCATAGAAATTTTTACTTGAAATAAACAAAGTCAAGGCTAGTAGAGTATTACATAACTGACTACTAAGTTTCTAGCAAAAAAAAATGGTAGCCTTCGTCAGCATAAGTGTTCATTTTCTGTTTAACTAGTTCCATTCCATTTAACTAGTTCTAAGGAAAGGTTGAGAGATAGGTGTCTTCCCACAGGAAGAAAAGAGCTGCAAGAACTATCAATTATTTAGGAAAATACACTGGGTCACTACTTCATCTTTTTGAATGGTTTTGTAGTATATATAGAAGATTTCTAGTTATAAGTAAACTGCAATTTTTTTTTCAAAGTCACTTAAGACCACAAATACATCATATGTTATTACACAATTTTAACAGATGTATCAGACCTGACCACCTTCCTCATAACCCAAACCCCCATTTTTTTAGGTGGAAGAAAAATCAAGGTATCACTTTTCCAATCATGACCAAATAACACAAGGCTGCATGTTAAACAGTGCTTTTGTTGTAAGAAATGCATTCTCTACCTATTAGCAAGCAAAATATGTATATATTAGAAGTTTCTCTTTTGCTGCACCTTTAAAACACACTAAATGTAGATTGATAAGCTTAATTCCTACAGAACTTTGTCAGGTCTACCAGATAGAGGGAATTCATGCCCATGAATTCAGCTTCCACTTCTGCAGCTATAGCTGCTTCTCAGTTGGAATACCCTGCCATTTCTGTTTCTCTGTCCAGCTTTTTGCTTACATGGCAAGCTATTACACATATATGGAGCCTCAAAGGCAACAAAAGGTACAGAGGTTGTCCCGTTGCACATGAGAAACTCTATGCTTTAGTCCTTATGAGGGAGAGGGGCTTGCTAGGTTTCCGCTACTAGTAGGTACACTCATCTGGTACATATCAGTTGCATCTTATAACCTCCTGTTTTATACTGGCAGAGAAGAAACAGAATGACAGTGATTGTCAGCAAAGTTAAAGAGTGACAGGGATTATTCAGAAGTCACAAAGGGGAATAAAAGTGAGAAGCACAAAACTTCACACTGGAATAGGATTATTTTTAGGTAAGAGTGACTGTGTTTGTGGATCAGTAATATGGTTAATCTCTATAAAACTATATATTGAATTTACAAACTGCAGACATTCCCACTGGGAAACACCAGAACGCAGTGGTATAATTGAGGGTAAAGATTGGAGAGCTGGATTTAGAGGAAACTTTACTGAAGTGGAAAGAAATCTCGTACCGTTTAATGGATGTGCGTGTAATGGATGTACCTCATCTTGGGTGAGATATTTAAAGAAGATCTAACACTAGTAAAATGCCTGTGCTTGCATAAAGGAATTTTCAAATGCCCTTCAACAACTTAGCCATATAATTACAATTGAAATCCAGCTGACTTAGATTCCTAACCTTGTTTGGTGTTTTTGAATCTTCCACATGACTAGCTGGTACTTACTACTTCTGAAAATACGAGCATAAAGAATTTTTTGAAGCTATCCCTTTAGCTTCTTAAAGTCAACAGCTCTTCCATTAATTTATCTTCTGTTTACCCTTTTCTTAGCTATGGCAAGAAATCCTAGTATTTTTGGTATTCTATATTTCCAGTATGAAATTAGAAGTATGTAGCATAAAAAGAAAAGCTTACTTAAATTTCTGGCACCCTTGCAACGATTTTATTTATTCCACCTGCTGTTTTCCATTAGAATGCATGCAGTTTTTCAAGAAGAAAACTGATCAGATAGATACATTTTTGTCATTTTGAATGATAGCCAGAATAAGAGATTTTTGCTTTTTCATCAACTTTGTTACTTTGCAAAAATCACACTTTAAGCTTTTTTATTTCTTTATTCAATAAGCATTTTTCAAAGATATGCACTAAAGACCAATAATTTCCTTTTTTTTGAAATACAATGTCATTAAGTTAATTATTAATCACATTACACTATAACAATGAAAGTATTTCTGCATTAAGAAGTGTTCATTTTTTTTTTATCCTACATCAATCGGCGTGCTGGAGGAAAAGGCAGATTTTCTCATTGCTTACTTTGTTCCTACAGTGAGCTAAACTAATGTCACTTAGGGTTGAATTAAGCCCTCCATCCACAGCAGATATAGATGGCAAGTGAAAGAAAGTTTCTGGAATCATCTGAGTTGTCACAATGCCTCAGGTTGTGTTAAAATTTATTCAGGATGGCATTATAATTAATCTCAAACTTATTCATTTATTGAAAAAATGAGTCACCATGTGATAATAGGAAATGCTTTGGAGAATTTTGGGGATTACTCCTCAGTCACTTAAACTGACACTTTTTTTTCCAAAATACCTTTCAGCAGGACAGGCAGGAAAATCCAACTCCAAATATCTTATGGCCTGGCAAAAAGCTTACCAAAAGAACCTACTGTGGGGAATCACAGAGGAGCAGACAACAACCTGGAGGTCCACAGCCTCTTCTTAGACCAGAGTTTTCCCTTGCCCTGGGTGATCCTTATATCCCCACTTCTCTTTACCTTCACCAGGTGATCCTTGTTAACATTTACTGGTTGGCCTCAGAAAATCCTGTATCCATCAAGTAATCAGCATTATTATTTTCATCCCTGGCCACACCAATCCTACAACCTACCATCTTTTTGATTCAAAAATCAAGCATTCTGCATCCTGTTTGCACTAATGAAAAACAAAAAAATCCCAGTGCTTTAAGTGTGCATATATTTCCACTTCTTCAATTTTTAGATACATGAAGGCTATAATTGCTCACAGGCCTCACCAAAGCACTCCCAAAGAACATATTTTCAGGGTTTTTGTTCGTTTGTTTGTTTGGAGCTAGTTTAAATTATAGAGCAATAGGATTTTCTCACAATTAAAAGCCAGTATTCTATAAAAACATGGAATGTTTAACCTGGTTAAAATGCAGCCTTTCAGTCTCTCCCTGCCTCCAGAACAGTAGGAACATTTCAAATAGACCTACTAACTTAAAAGAAACAAAAGGTACTAAAATGAAAATACTGTAAATAAAGCACTCTTCTACACACACAATGTAATAACAAAAAAAAAAAAAGAAAATGAATTAGAACGATCTGTTATTATGTGGAATACTACATGGATTCATTACAGCATCAAACAAGTAGTAAGTCCATTTTTTTTTTTGCTGTATTTTAAATCTACAATTACTATTTCCACAGCCATCAAGTGTATCAATAGACACATATACAGTATATGTACACTTTGGATGTAGGGTTACCAGTTACAATTCTCTACATCCTTTTCATATGCTAAGGAGTAACTCCTTTGAATCTAGAACAATCCTGTTAGGCTGTAATCATTCTTGGCTTTCTGAAGGAGCAGTGATAATACTGTTGTAGGAGAGGAGTCTGTCTTCTAACATACTACTGTATTTTTCTGTCTACTGTATTTTTCTGTGAGAAGTTTTTGCCTTTCTCCTTCAGTTCATTACACAGTTGGGTAGCTAAGCTTCTCTGCAGAAACCTCCAATATCTTAGCACATTAAAAAAGCATGCCTGATCAGGAGTTTGGAAAAAATATTATTTTTCAAACACGGTAAAAGCATTAGGTGCTAATAACATCTGCAGCATTCATTTACAAACTGACCTTGTGTCTACCATGCCACAGGTCTAAGCTTCAGTAGCCTTTTTTTCCTGAAACTGGCTTCATAATATTATTTTCTTCGTCAATATTCAGAAGCAAAAGGTCATATCCATGCACCCATGTTCAAGATAGATAACACTGAATCCAGTAGAGCCTTACTTGACCAGTTGTTGGACAGTTCAAGGAAAGAATATGAAATTCTGGCTCTTAAAATTAAGTAGTCTAAAGATCAAGGATGGGATTTTGAAAGCAGTCCAACATGACTTAAAAGGGAAAAAACATTAGTGGGATTTAGGCACATGATTCCTTGAGGCTATTCTGAAAGTCAGGGACTCGAAATGTTTTGATTTTTTTTAAAAAAATAACAATAAACATTTTAAAACTTGAAATAAATCAAACAATGTTACTTTGCTAATGGCTGGGTTAAGCCAGAATCAACTTATTACTCAAAGTAAACAAGAAAATATTTTCAACTGGCTTTCTTTGCTTGTTAAAATGCGCTATCCAAATAGCTTAGTTTTGTTGTCTTGAAATAATACACTTCGGTAAAACTTTTTTTTTTCCATGAATCACAAACATTCTAAACACAAATCGGTGTTTCAGTTCCAAAATTAATTAGACAGAAAACCAAATACCTGGAAAATATATGTGTCCCCTACCTCCTGACCACTGCTGCACACACCCAAATATACAAATAGCTCCATGCTGCTGAGACATTTGCCTTAACTTCTCACACTTCATCTAGCAGTACAAGCAGTCATGTGACATAACGTGCTTATGGCAAGGGTGGCAATTAACCTGGAATTATGTTCAAATAAATCTTTGAGCATTGTGTATGCGTCCAGTGTTTTCATTTACAACATGAGAAAAGGACACAGCACAGTAAAGCTTTGACTACCAGGAACCATGGAAAAACCTTCTTGGCAAGGAAATGAAGCTCATATAGTTAGGGCACGCTTCCTTACTGCTGTTAACAAAAAATATATTTATATATATATATACACACACACACACGCATGTGTGTCAATTTTACACATATAGATAGAATATGCATATTCTGAACACAGAAGGAAAAGATGGGTGAACTTGGTAGTATGCTTGTGATAATGAGTACTTAGGATACATTGAAAACAGAGGTAAATTCTCTATTCTGCCTCAGCAGGCCAGCGTGACCCATGAACACGTTACCTGGACAAGTTACCTGAATCATCATGGTAGGGAAAAGACCTTCAAAATCATCAACTCCAACTGTAAACCCATTGCCACCATGCCTGCTAAACCATGTCCCTAAGCACCTCATCTACTCATTTCAACACTGCCAGCAATGGTTACTCCACCACTTCCCTGGGCTGCCTGTTCCAGTGTTTCACCACTCTTTCCATGTAGAATTTTTTCCTAATATCTAACCTGAACTTTTCCTGGAGCAACTTGAGGCCCTTTCTTCTTGTTCTATCAGTAGTTATTCCAGCAAAACAATCAATCCCCACCTCACTAAACCTCCCTGAGCCTCCTCTTCTCAGCTCACACAACTGTTCCTCATAAGGTCTGTGCTCCAGCCCCTTTACTAGCTTCGTTGCCCTTCTTTGGACATGCTCCTGTGCCTCAATTTCTTTCTTGTAGTGAGGGGCCCAAAATTGAACACAGTATTCAAGGTACTTCTACTGAAGAGACAAAAAGCAGAATGAAGCCTGCATTCACTCATGCCCAGTCTGCTTGTTGTGCTTCGCTAAAGCTGAGGTTGGGGTAGCTGTGGGCACCTGGCACTGGGCCTTCCTTAAGGCCATCTCTCCCATCTTTACAGCAGGAGTTAACACTCCCGAGAGCAGAGCATACCTGGATGGGAATCATCCAGAGGACAAGCTAGCTCGTCAAAATTCCTGAAAACAGGCTCAGATTCATTGGCTTCAATCCTAGCATATGATCACCCTTTGACTTCCAGCGTTTCAGGCACAGCATGAGTGAAATGTTCTCATATAAGCATTAGAATTATTTTCTTCTTCTCCCTGTCCCCCCTCCACCCTCAGGATGTACGTGGATTGTTATTCTGTCTTGAGAGTGACTGACAGAATTCTTAACTAAGCTCCTGCTGTGGAATCTGCACTATTTGCGATGAAGCCTGAGCCAGAAAGGCTGCAGCTTAGAGTTCAAGGCTTAGTTTGCAGGAAAAGTCAGAGGAGAGGAGAGGAGAGGAGAGGAGAGGAGAGGAGAGGAGAGGAGAGGAGAGGAGAGGAGAGGAGAGGAGAGGAGAGGAGAGGAGAGGAGAGGAGAGGAGAGGAGAGGAGAGGAGAGGAGAGGAGAGGAGAGGAGAGGAGAGGAGAGGAGAGGAGAGGAGAGGAGAGGAGAGGAGAGGAGAGGAGAGGAGAGGAGAGGAGAGGGAGGGGAGGGGAGGGGAGGGGAGGGGAGGGGAGGGGAGGGGAGGGGAGGGGAGGGGAGGGGGAGGGGAGGGGAGGGAGGGGAGGGGGAGGGAGGAGGGGAGGGGAGGGGAGGGGAGGGGAGGGAGGGGAGGGGAGGGGAGGGGAGGGGAGGGGAGGGGAGGGGAGGGAGGGGAGGGGAGGGAGGGGAGGGGAGGGGAGGGAGAGGGAGGGGAGGGGAGGGAGGGAGGGGAAAAGAAAGGAAGAGAGAAAGTGAGAAAGAAGAGAAAGAGAAAAAGAGAGGGAGAAAGAGAAAGAGAGAAAGAAGAGAGGAAGAGAGAAAGAGAGGGAGAAAGAGAAAGCAAGAGAGAAAGCAAAAAAGCCAGAAAGTGAGAAAGAAGAGAAAGAGAAAAAGAGAGGAAGAGAGAGAAGAAGAGAAGGAAGAAAGGAAGGGAGGAAGGAAGGAAGGTGTAGGGTACGGCGGTCGGAAGATCTCGTGCTATGCGGAAAGAATAGGGGAGATGGGCACGTGCAGGAGAGATGGGCACGTGCCCGTATAAGGCGATGTTAATGCTATTGGCTACGGGGGGCGCGCTTCCTCACACAGGGCGCCCTATATAAGTTCGGATGTACCTACAATAAACGCCATTTGCTGTATCCACCATATTGGTGTCTGTGCTCATTTGGCCCGGGTTCCCGGGTGGTGGCGCCCGTGCTCGCTCGAGGTAACGACGAGGCAACTGAAGCCGAAAGGCAGCAAGTGGTGACCCCGACGTGATTCGGCGGGCGGCTCCTGAAAGACGGGCGGCCGGGAAGCGGCGAGAACTCCATGGAGGCGCGACAGTGAAGGTCGTGTTAGCGTGTGCTCGGGAATGAGATGTTTCTGTGAAACTTAGTGCAGTTAATCGAGCGGCTCCTGAAAGGATGGGGCGACGACGGTGAAGGTCGTGTTACTGTGTGCTCGGGAATGAGATGTTTCTGTGAAACTGCATCGAGCGGCTCCTGAAAGGATGGAGCGATTCACAATGCCGGGAATGTTGTGTTTCCCCAGCATTGGCAGACTGTACTACTGCACTAGCGGAGTACAGTATGAGTAGTAAATCGGCAAAAGAATTGAAGACTTGGGGAACTATCAGGCAACTTTTACAAAGAACTCGGGAAGAGAGCGAGTCCTGGGAAACAGCGTGGGAGGCAGTGGGCGTGACCGATACTGCGGGGGCTCCGAGACACGTGGTCAAGGAAGGGGAAGAGGCCGGTGGAAGGATTCCGGGCCGGGGAGCCGAGAATGGGGGGGGCGGAAGAAGCGCCACAAGTCTATCCGGCAGCCAGGGATGGGGAGGGGAGGCCCCCTGCGTACCCTTGGGAGGAACTGCAGGCGCGGGGGCGGCGGTTAGAACAGTCCCCTGCTGAGCATGATCCGGGAGGTGGCGGCCACGTAAATTAAGGGGAACGTCTAGTCCCGACAGCCCCACCGATGCCGATAGTAGTGGACGACCCCAGAGATGGGGTTCCAGGGATGCTCCTGCGACCTCAATACCCTCCAGAAGAGGATGAACCGCCTCGGAAGGCCCCCCAGAGGGTTCATGGCGCCACCGGGAGACGGCCAGCGCCTTTGCCGATGCTGAAAGAGGAGGCGGGGAGGGGTCAGACTCCTCCTCCTCGGGGGGGGGGGGGGGAAACTCCGTGGGGGAGCTGACGGCCAAAGGGCATCCGGGCCCGAGACTGCCGGAGGTCGCAGGGAAACTCCGGGTGGGGAGGGGCGAGGGGGGGCCGCCCTTCTCCGCGAGTGGCGCGCCCCCCCCCCCCCCCCCCCCCAAGGAGGGTGGAAGCAGAGCCCCAGGGCGTATCCGACGGGGCACCCTGGGGAGGGAGGACAAGGACAACAAGAGGAGAATGAAGCCAGGTGGCCCTGGTCCTAGGCTGCCAGCAGAGACCCCGTGTTAAGGTGCACCTTCACGGCCCCCCGCTGGTGACCCCAAGGATATTAGAGCTCACAATGTTAATTGATACAGGGGCAGATGTAACGTGCATACCAGAAAGCAACTGGCCGGCCACCTGGCCGGCATCCCCAGCGGGCTTGCTAGATGGCGGTGGGGGGAACAACGATGCGCGATGCAGTGCTGTGCCTCTGGCATGTGAATTAGAGGACCCGGGAAGGCCCCCCATGCAAGCGATTGTCCGCCCATTCATAGTGACAATACAGGAATCCCTAATTGGGCGTGACGTATTGGCTCAGCTCGGCATTCGCCTGACAAATTTAGCGTAGGGGCCACTGCTTACCTGTTGAGCCCTAACAAGGCCATTCCCTTGAAATGGAAAACAGAGGAGCCGGTGTGGGTAGAGCAGTGGCCTTAACTCAAGAGAAGCTGGTGGCCGCACGGGCCATTATACAACGCGAATTGGATCAAGGACATTTAGAGCCGAGCCTGAGCCCATGGAATACGCCTATCTTTGTCATTACATTTTGGCGTTGAACCGACTGCAGTGTGGGTGCCAATTAAAAAGGAATTATGGGATGAAGCGATGCAAAAGCAGAGCAGTCTGCTCGTGGCCATAGAAGGGTACCCTGGGGAGGTGAAACATGGCCCTGCCTTGGAACTATACCGGCACCTGCCACTCGTTGCACTATGGTGCACCCCACGAGTGTTGAGCGAGCCGAGGGAGGCCTTACGGTCTTCACCGATGCCTCCTCCACGACTGACTCAGCTGTTGTAGTATGGCGTGATATTACCTGGAAAAGGGTCAGGATTACCGTACCGGGCAGTACTGTACAATATCTGGAAGCTACCGCGGTCGCTCATGCTTTGAGAATCTGGCCGGGACAGCATGTGAACATAGTTACTGACTCAATGTTTGTTTATAAGCTACTGCTTAACATGGCCGCCCCGGATGGCAGGAACTCCAATAGCAGTCATGCTGGAGGAAGCGTTACAGTATAGAACGGCCACGGCCTCCATTGTGCATGTAAGAAGCCATGACTCCCTAGCGGGATACTACCAAGAAGGCAATGAGAAAGCTGATGAGGCTGCAAAAGGGGTTTGGACTGCTGCACGTGCCCGAGAGGTGCACGAGTACCTACATATAGGAGCCAAAGCGTTAGCAAAGCATTGCGGGATCCCACTAGCGGCGGCTAGAGACGTGGTGGCAGCTTGCCTATACTGCCAGCGGTCAAGCCTTTGGGAGCAGGAGTCAACCCACGAGGCTGCAGGCAAATATGGCAGTCTGACTTTACCCATATAACAGTCAGGGGCAGGCTATTGTTGAGAGAGCGAACCAAACACTCAAGAGAAGATTAGGGTTCTTGGGGAGGGGGAAGGACATCCCCAAGGAATCCCTGTGGTGAAGCAACCAGAAATTTTAATGCGAGCGTTATACTCGCTAAACCACTTTGTCCGGGGTGACGAGAACAAGACGTCAATAGATAAACATTGGGCGGCCCCGGCTATGGAGGACGGACCTCCAGTTCTGGTCAGATTCCCGGAACAGGCGGTTTGGGAACCCGGCTGGGACCTGGTAACCCAGGGAAGGGGTTATGCAGCTGTGCGACGGCAGGGAATAATCAAATGGGTGCCGGCAAGATGGATGAGGCCTGACCTTAAGACTAATAGTGGCTGCAAGTCTTCTCTTACAGGACCGAATTGTGGACGTCCTCGCAACCCGCACGCCCGTCTGGAGGAGACGAGGAAGCCGGAGGAGCGAAACCCTCGTAGACGTGATGGGAAAAGGCCGCCGCACTTGTGTGTTATCCTGTTATTGTTCAATGGGGATTGGTTATGGAGGTTTGGATTAATAGCTATAATAGTGTTAGTAGGCATCTTTTGTGGCATGCCCGTTTTGTCGTGCCTAATTGGTTCAAAGTAGTGATGTTTAGGTTAACATAGGATGTTTGGGTTAACATGGGACGTTTACGTTGACATAGGATGTCTAGGGGAGGGGGAGATGTAGGGTACGGCGGTCGGAAGATCTCGTGCTATGCGGAAAGAATAGGGGAGATGGGCACGTGCAGGGGAGATGGGCACGTGCCCGTATAAGGCGATGTTAATGCTATTGGCTACGGGGGCGCGCTTCCGCACACAGGCGCCCTATATAAGTTCGGATGTACCTGCAATAAATGCCATTTGCTGCATCCACCATATTGGTGTCTGTGCTCATTTGGCCCGGGTTCCCGGGTGGGTGGCGCCCGTGCTCGCTCGAGGTAACGACGAGGCAATTGAAGCCGAAAGGCAGCAGGAAGGAGAGAAGGAGAGAAAGAAGAGAAAGAAAGAAAGAGAGAGAGAAAGAAAGAAAGGGGGAGGGATGTCAGAGAAACGTCACAGGAACATTCACTAGGGAATCACCACACCCTTTAATCAGCTTTGGGACAACCCCTAAAAAATATTAAATACAATAATGCAAACATACAGCAGTGAAAAATAACCATGATATTCTAAAGCAGGAGAATGACTGAGCACTGATTTTTTCAGATTAGGATCTATTCTGTGTTAAGCCTGTGCACACGGGGAGAAATGATAAGAGGTGCAAACTTATCTTGTCAAGTATTAACAACTAAAAATAAATAAATGAAATCGGGGACATCAGCATGAGAAGTGCCTCCACCATGCTAAGGTGATCACTGTAGCCACTGCATGTTCTACTTCTATCAACATGTCATATTGGTAAAATTCATAGAATCATAGAATCTTTAAGGTTGAAAAGGACCTCTAGAGGTCATCTAGTCCAACCCCCCTGCACATGCAGGGTCACCTAGAGTACATGGCACAGGACTGTGTCCAAGCAGGTTTTGAAGATTTCCAGAGAAGGAGATTCCACAACCTTTCTTGGCAATGTGTTCCAGTGCTCTGTTACCTTCACTGTCAAGATTTTTTTTCCTTAAGTTCCTGTGGAACTTTTGGTGTTTCAGTTTGTGATCATTACCTCTAGTTCTGTTTGTGGCCACCACTGAACAAAAGGCCAGCCCCATCCCCTTTACTCCCTCCCTTCAGGTATTTATATACACGGATTAGATGTCTCAGCCTTCTCATCTCCAGGCTGAACGGGCCCAGCTCCCTCAGTCTCTCTTCATAGGGCAGATGTTCCAGGCCCGTGGAATTTAACTTTAAATAACCTTCAGAAAACACAGGCCTCACCAGTATTAGCAATCTTGTTGAATGGAGGTGGGACAGAGGATCAGGAAATATGTCTTACCTGGCTAAACCTACTAATCTGAATTTATTAGCACCTCACATATCTTTAAAAGTATTTGCATTAAAATTTCCTTTGAAAGCCAATATTAACATTTAGTCTTCTTTGTAGTACAAACGTATTCAAAATTCTAAAGTCAAATTTCAATCAAAACACATATGAACTTATAAAGAAAAAAAAATGAATTCAGCCAACGGATACACTTTTTGCATCTGAACTGTTCAAAGCCTAGCCCAATTTTAAACTATTTTTACTTAAAACTCCACAGTCTAACCAGAGTGTTTGAGTAGCTGGATCTATCTTTTGAAGCTGCGCATTGAAATACTGAAGGCACATACATTTCAGATTTCCTAGTGAATAGGAGCATTCTTTATATTTAGAAACCAGGAGATGAGAAAAAGAAAGAGAAGAGAGAAAGCCTGCACTAATATACAGAAGGAGAAAAAGTAGGCTTTCAATAATGCCATGTTATTGGCACGATACTCAAACACAGCAATTTGGAAAACCATGTATTGCTGCATTTTCTTACATTTTTGATGTTGATTTTAATAAGGAAAACTGGAAAAAATACCATGGGTCCTTACAGCACTGTGTAGCATTACAGAAAGTGTTCTGACATATGAGTTCATGATAACGTTTTGATACCTAAACAAGGACACTATATTTTAACTTTGCTAGGTGGAAGAATGTTTTAATGTCTAGAATAAAAAGACAGGAGCTCTCGTTAGTCATTAACATTTCTTTAATCTTGTCTAGGAAGGAAAGTCTTGATCATGATATTCGGAATATTTCTAACACTAGGTTGGGGCAGCACCAATATTCTGGAGTTTGGCTTTATATTTCCTGGATTTCTTAAATTAAAGCTAGGCACAGAACAGTTATGCCATGAGTGAGTGTCCTAGGAGCAAGCACAGAAATTATGAAGTATATGATTATACAGCTGGGACTATATTTCACACAGGTGAAAGGCTAAGAAAAAGTACATTTACTAAGAAAAAGTACACATATACTAACATGCTAAACAAACAAAGCAGAGAGCATCCATATACTGGGAAATGGAAAAACATGCCCCTGCCAGAATTCTTGGCAGAGTTCTAAATAAAATCCCTTTGGCATAATTCTGGGCATTAGAGTTATCTTTCTGTTACTGGAAATAACATCAGCATCAAAGCAGAAGTATACGTGAAACCCCTCCAAAATTTTAAATCTCTAAAAAAGAAATCTATACATACTAGTAAGATACTGATGAGATACTTCAGTTTTAGTTATCTGCCTGTTTAAGCTTTATATGTATGGAATGGATCTCTACATTTCTAGGGTGGTTAAGAATATTCAAGTAATATTTTAGACCAGCCCATTCTGTAATGCAAAACACAAGTACTAAAAACAACTATAATCTGGGGTATAATAACATTATTTTGTTCCTCACTGCCTCCAATCAGAGGCTTTGGAAGTATTCACAGATATTAAGCTTAGGGCTTAGCCTTAATAAGCCATTTTGCTGAATCAGGACTTGAGCGAAGTAAGGTAGATTTTCAAAAATGATTAAGACACACAAATGGCATTGATTTTGGCACTTGAAAATTGTACACTGAAGTCTTTTAGGCATTTTTGAAATCCATCCTTTTATGCCATGTAACTCTTGTTTCCCCTGCCCTCTTTTCCTTCAGTACATGCATCAGAAAAAATTAATTTATTCCTAATATGCTACACTTAGTGGGAGAGATATTTTAGGACTGACAAGGTTATATTTTATTTCATCATTTTGATGTTTTCTTTAATATATAGGGAGATAAATTTACATTGAAACATAGCATGTTTCATTGTAGTATGCACGGAATATTCCTACATACATTACCAGAAAAAGTGTACTGGCAATTAATTGTTCTACATGAACAAAATATTATGGGAAGGGATTAATTTATAAAAACAGATTATAAAAACAATGCCTACTATCTACAGTAGCTGTCATACTAATTTTCAGGTTACCCAATGCAAGTATTCAGCAAATATGAGGCCTAAGTAAAAAGTGAAAGATTTATAAGGGCCATTCCTCTTTGGAAGCAGTGTAAATTCAGGCAAAATCTATACGTCTTTTAAAACTTCCCATTCACATATTGCTAATAAATGTTATTTTTCCCTTATTATTTTAACTTCATTACAGTTATTCCAGAGATATAATAATGTGATTGAACGTAGAAGTTGATGGCCATGGTATGTTGCCAATTCTCTGACCAAAGCATATCCCACTTGTAATTTACACCACATTTTATGTCTATACTGATCTTCCTCATCAGAAAATAAAGTGGCACATAGGTTTATTACTAGAGGAGGCAAAAGGGGGCATATGACCGAAAAAAATAGGCCTGCTATTCAACCATTTACTCGGCTCTCAGGAATTCCAGCCTTCTGCCACAGCCTTCTTATGAAATATCAGGAAACTTGCATGATCTCTCTTAAATCTTTCTTTGAGATCAAGCTAAACAGGTCTTAAAATCCCCAAATCCTCCACTTTCTCCTATACCATTCTGAAAAAAAAGAAAATCAGACAGAGCTTGGGGATAAAAAAAATTGCTTCCCATAAAATATAGACTGTTTTTAGCTTCCTTTTATCCTTTAAGAGAAGTACTAAACTTTTTAGGTTCAAAGGTTCAGCCCCTTTTTTCCTCCTTTTAAATAGTGCACTTCAGATTTTCCCTTCCAGCCAGGATAGCAGAAAGGAATGTCTGAATACCCCCAAAAAGGCTATTCTAGTATAAGTTTCCAACTCAGTCATACCCAAGAAATACCGGAAAACTCATGAGAGCCTTGTTGTTGATAAGTTTCCTACCAAATAAAAAAGGTTCCAATGAGTTTGGATTAATTTGGGATTAATAGTAATATTTGTCTAAAGGCACTTTCAAACCTCTGGGCAATTTTGAAATCAAAACTAGGACTTTTTGGGAATCAAGTAAGTAAATAAGCTGGTATTCTCAATACCAGCTAATTAACATTACATACATGCAAGTAGATGATACATTAACATATTCCTTTCTCAGGCAATTAGGACATTAAAAATGCATACAGATATTTTATTACCAGTGAAAAAGGAGAGATCAGGAGCTCTTCAAATGATGTGTGTTAATAGGCACATCTACTTTACCCTACTGCCATTCTAGTTTAGGAAAAGTAGCTTATTTCAAAGCCATATCCTTTGTACCCCATTTTCAGATCACAATTTAAGTGTTATTATAGCATTTAATTATATGCATAATTCATTTAGTTTCCTTTGTGTTAATGTTGCTATACTATAAATCTACTAGCTAGACAGATTTTATTCTGTTGGGTCTCTCTTACAACACCTCCAAGTTCTTATTCTAAGGCATTCTCTAAACCTAAGATAAATTTCTGTAGTATTTATTTTGTCCACGGAAAAAAATACTTTCAGAAATACATCAAAAGTATAAGCACAAAATCAGAAAGAAAGAAAAATTAACATAGAACAAATGGAAGAAGTGCAGTGAAAACAAAAAAGTAATCAGAATTTGGTCAGTGTACTGAGAACTGTGGAAATCACACAAGTATCACCACAGATATTACATCTTTGGGTCCATCTACTGGCCTTATGCCTTATTACAATTTCAAACAGGAGCGTATCACACAGGATAACTCAACACCTTTTAGAGACAACACACATGCATGTTAGTGATTAAATGACAAAGTGACTTAGCTTAACCATCATTTCTGGAGTGAATTTGGCTTTGGGGATTTCCTGATGCAACCTCTAGTTCATACAGCTACTACATATGTAGGATTTCTGGAAGCCATTAGCTACACCGAATGCACCAAACTAATTCTCCTGTCTCCAGTGCCCTTACAGCTCTCAGTTACACTACGGTTTATCCGCGGTACTACAGCACACTATTTCTATCTCATTTTTAACTCAGGTTCTACCACCATAGGCTATATACCCCATCAATTTTCAGTACATTATCAAAAGCAAGAGTGATGATGAGGAGGTGACTTTTGACCCATTCACAATTTATGAAACAATTGTTTTTACTAGAAGCATAGAGCTTTTTGCAGCCAAGGTAAGCCTAAAGAAAGGCAACTTCCTTTTCTGCTATTTTTCATACACTCCTCACCAATCATAAGTCTAGAGAGATCCATGCAAGCTGAGCACTGGACCTTGACCAGACCTTATCCTACATGGGATAGCAAAATGCAGGCCAAGACATCCATTAACAGTCCATCTCCTGTGGACTTTCATCTGAACCCAGCCTGCCAGTGTGCCTCATGTCCAAACTATGGATACAGCCAGCACTTTGCAACACTTTGCAGCTTCCTGGGGATCTTTTCCATTGTTTAACACACTCTACTGTGGAAAATTTTTCATCCAGTTCAGCTGGAATCTCTCTCTTTTTTTTTTTTAATGGAATAAGATCTCACCTTGCTGAACTCTAAAATGCCATTTTCTCTGCTAAAACAGGTGTTCTTTTGTAACTTCACAGAAATTCAATATATGAATACTAAATCCTGACTCCTGTTAAGATCCTGCTTTTCCACACATGGATGTCTATTTTTACCCTCTTTTTTTTTTGAGGTTTTAAGATGAAAGCAGGATCCCATACCTGCAAACAAATGTATTTCAAGAGAAATAATATATACTGAAATGAAATACTGACAAGGTCCTTGAGAAAGGGTCTGATTACAGCCTCCTGTGCAGTAGCTTTACATGACTCCTGTTTACTGCACTCAGCTGACTTCAGTAAAATGACAGTTAATTTACACCTACACAGACAAGGTCAGAGCCAAGTTCACAAAAGTGTTACATATTTGAAAAAATAGCCAGCAAAGCAACAATTTTATTCCCAGAAAGCATTATTCAGAATGCTCTGGTTCATTTTTGTGAATCATTTCTAGAAAAAATTAAGCACAGAAGCTTTTCAAGAAGTTCTGAGAACTTGTGAGAAATCGCTATCAGGAAATATATATTACAATGGTGCCAAGGACTCTAATTTGTGTCCTGGATTACTTCAAATGTTCTCAACCAGCTGTATCCATATCCAAGGGAGCAGATGACCAAAACAATTTCAAAGAACTGCATTTGCACTGCGGTATGACATAACATATAGGAGGGTCATATAGGAGGGGTCATTAGAAGGACAGAACACAAAAAAAAAATTAAATAATAAAAAAGTAAAAAAGGAGATGGCAGATGCTCTTTACAAAACATTGCCAAGTATTAGCTGAAGATAGTGAGCACATATCCCGTTCTAAACTAATGCCTTTATCTTGTTCAATACTATTGGAACTTAAATTTAATCAGAAAGCTAAAATGCCTTTTTTAAAGACACAGTTGCTAATTATGAGTAGTCAAATAATGTAGAAGAAAGCATACTAAAATGGTTTTTGGTGGAGGGGAGGAGGGCAGAGAGGTTCAGGGGGAGATGGAAATATTTCATACTTGAACTAACACTGCAGATGTCAACATAGAGAAAGGAAATGAAGGACATGGGAATCAAACAGGCACTTGTGTAATAGCACTAGTATTAACTTGTGCAAGGAGTAACCTGTGTCATGTAACAAGCAGAAAGAGCTGCATCCTACCATTTTGAGTGCAGACATGCAGTTACCAGAACTCACCCTCCCAACAGGAAATCAGACTAACTTCCCAATTACCAGTCAGCACATTTAATGAAAAACTTTGTAAATGAACTATTTGTGCGTAATTTGGGGCATGATCTTCTGGTCAAAATAGTGTTATGTATAGTATGAGTGTTCCCACTACATATTTCTGTGCACACTTAAACTAAAGGCAATCTTCCCCCACCACCACCACTTTTATCAACTGAATATATTTGAGTAACAAGCCAAAGATCTCTGAAATTATTTTTAAGCTATGAAAACCTGAATAATTTTTCCATCTCTCCTCCTCTACAGTTTTATTCATTACAAGAAAAAAAATCATAATGACTAATGAAAAAACTTTCCACCCAAGAACATAATAAATTAATAGGTATCCTTTTCAACAGGATATTCATGGATAAACTTTTTACTCTTGGTTATTTTGGAGAGGATATGGTCCTATGTCCTACAATATATTTGAATATTTTCATAATAAATGATTCACTTCCCAAACATACAGTACTCATGGCTTGAGTGAAAATTCCGGGACATTAATGATATCCTGCAAAATACCAATGAGATTTTCTTTCATGCAAGACATCAGGTTTCATTTTTGCGCACTGTGTCCATGGGTCCTCTATATTTTTTCACTACTTCAGGTATTTTGACCTGCAAATTAGATTCTATTACAGTAGATAATTCAAACTTTAATAATAATAATAAAAACAAACAAACAAACAAACAAAAACCCTCTCTAGATACCATATACTCTAAAGCTTTTCCAGTCATATGGCAGTAACATAGCCTTACTGTTTACCCAGCTTTAGCAAGTGAGATGCCTAAGGTGAGGAAAGCAGAAACAGGCTACTACCAAAAATAATGAGTTGCCATTTACTCTAAGGCGATCTTCTGTAACTGTTGATGAAGATTGTGCACAATAATATTTTTATTTTGGCTTCCTTCTAGCTTTCTAGTTATCATACTCTTCTTTTGGGGACCAGAATAAACAAGCCTGTCAACATGTATCCCTTTTTCTCTGCCAGTAATCTCCGTGAAAATTCAAATATATGGAAGTTAGAAGCATATTTAGCTTCACAGCAAGATTAACAAATCATTACCTACTGGTAAGAGGAGCTCCTCTCAGCTAATCTAAGCTTTAATCAGCTTTATTGAAACATCTTTGAAATGCAAAATAAGTAAAGCAGAAAAAAATGTCCCAGCCTGAATACCTAGTTTCTCTGAATAGGCAGCTGAAGCTATGCAGGCACACAGCTAAGCAGACACAACAACTTGGTAGCCAAGAAACCCTCAGGTTAGCCAAGAAGCACGGGTTAGAAACCAGATAGGGGGTTACTGCTTTTCCACCTTCCACAATAGCCCCATTTGTGCTCTTTCAAAACACTATTTTGTCGGGACTCTAGACATCAGGCACTCAACAGGAGGAATAACCTTTATTGCCTGGGTTCTGCTATGCCTAGCAAGACAAACTCATGATCCTCTTAAAAGGCATGCATTTGTACTGCAAGATGTGTACTTTATTGTGGCATCTGACCAGAAAGAGATGTGCATGAATGTTTTGTATGTTCTTGATCTAAATTAGTTCAATGAGAATATAAATAAAAGCAAAATGTGTACATGCACATTTTAATCACATGTCCACTAACAGAACTATTTACACTTAATTACAGTATCGTGAATGATTCGCTTTATTTGAATCCAGAAGACACCTCTGTAATCAATTATTTCTGAAAAGGGTAAAGAAAAAAAAAAGAAAGCAAATATTCTAGTAAATGCTTTAGAGAGCCAAACATAGTTTTAGAAACTGTGCTTCACTACCTAAAACAATAGAAAGATATATTTTGACCGTTAATGTCAAAAAATAGGGGAGGAGAAGGAGGAGAGACTGAAGACAAATGACTCCTGGATTAATATTTCAAAATAATATTTTCTGGATTAATATTAACTTCTTGGATTAATATTTCAAAAAAAACACCTTCTTAATTAAGACAAGCAAAATCCATAAGAGGGTTTTTGTTTGCTTGTTTTGTTTTGTAATTTTACTGAATTTTTCATGGCATCACAGATTATGTCTGCATTAGAAAGTAATGTGGCACAATAAGCGGCATTGTTTGTAGAGCAAACACTTCTGGCTCAGAACTTAATGTCTACACTGTATGCATTTTGGGAGTTCACTTTGGACGAGCTTTACTCTGGCCACATGAACCGAACAAACACTAGTGGATAAAGCCTATTAGATGCACCCCTAGAGCACATTTTCTGATTTAAAAAAGTTCATGTTCCAGTATGTGAAACCATATGGGAGATACGGTAAATTCCTGATACAACCTCCAGCACCAATATGAAGTTTGGTTATTCCAAGAAGGTGAAAAGGAATTCCAGGAAAAACAACAACCTGCAGCAAAATAGGAATTGTGCTTTACTCCCATGTTCATAAACGCAACTCCAGCAAAATTAACTTTAGAAAATATTTAAAATAAGGTGTACAAAAAATCCTCTCTTTTATGCTCTTTTACATATACTTCGCCCTGTACTACATATACATATATTCAACATTTAAAGTTAAAAGCTCAAGTGTTTTATGTAATTTTGATAATTTTATTTTCTGACACAGCCCAGCTCCCCATCAAAACAGGTTAGGAGCTACTTCAGGGACATGATGTCTGAAATAACTTTTTCTGGAACAGGAAATTAAGGAAATTTTAAAAATTTCACATACATTATTTAATACTTAAGATATATTCGAAAAGATACATCTGATTTGTCTTTGAGTTTCTTCCTGGATGGGTTATCCTAGAAGCCGATACTACTGATTTCAGCAAATATTTTCCAACCACAGTCATTCAAGTGGACAAAAAATAAATACCTATTTTATGCAGCAAACTAAAATAATGGATATCTTATACTCATAGCAAAAGGGACACTTATGAGCGGAGCTGTTTCTTCCTTCATAAAAATTTACTTCTTCACTTACAGAAAATTAGTACAGGCACTATAGAGCAAAATATAGCATAGTAGCAATAATTTGCATGTGTCGACAGATATGTTATACAAAAGCCTCTAAAAGTAATTAGTGTATTTCCCAAAACTTCTTACCTTGCAGTCCCTGGGAAGCCTGGGAACCAAGGCTTTAAACAAATGTGAACTACATTTGTGGAGTTTAAATAACAAATTGATTTATTTTTGGCTTCTGCAACACAGCCACGATGTAAAATTTAGCATCTATAAATGGCCTCTGTGTCCAAGTGAATGGACACAAGTTAAGAAGGGGAGCTTTATGGTTGGCCCTTCTCCAGGACTTGAGGCTTCAGGCTGCATTCCTGGGATTTGCTGTCCATGGACTCTTTTTTTCTGTGATTAGGTAGTTCTCTGTTAGAGCTCATGGCAGCAAATTACTGTCCTTTTCAAATTACTTGCTCTGCTTTCTTAACCTACTGCAGCTCAAAACCCAGAGAGGCCATACTTCATTCCAGCTATATATCATACTGGTAATTTCCCATCGATTAACAAATATGCTCCTAATATGCATTCACCACTTCCCGTCTGGCATAGGTGGCCACGTGATCTGAACAGGGAGCAGACCAAACGTGTGCTCCTGGGTCAGCTAACTTAGCAAATGTAAGGCAGGAGTACAAGAAGATAAAAATAGCACCATGTTGGGAAAACTCTTTAAGAAGAATGTAACACACCTTCCTAAGGAATGGATGGGAGAAGAAAGAAAAGGGGCAGGGGGAAAGGAACTCTAACTCCCTTTTTTGTCCTGGTCTCAAGTAGAACTTGAGGCTCAGACATAAATGTCACTAAGAGAGTGGTGGCTTGGCATCTACTTTTTTGTGGGAGACTGCAGCTAAAACTGACTTAAATACAAATGAACAGCAGAACAAGAAACCAAAGCAATGTTTAGGCCATGATTCAAGAGGGCTTCCTATACTAATGGAGATTTTTTTTTTCCTTATTGGCTCATGTATTTCTAACCGTTGTAAATTAAGACAAAGGCACAGATTACTTATGTGATCAGTGTTTGCATTTTAGGAGCCAATCTGAAATGCAGGCTAGCACATCAGGGCTACTTTATTTATATGCATTCTATATATATTTATATTAGAAAATGCTTACGTTAGCAAGTACTTATACTTTCTTCTGGGTGATACTGGGAGAAAAACAAAACACTTTTCGCTGCCAAAAAAAGAACTCCTGATATAGAGAATATTATACAGTTTTGATTATATTATACATTATATAATGCAGATTATTATATAGTTTTGAAGTAGAGCAAGAATAATGTAAGGAGTTTAGTCAAGTCTCTATTCTGAACTGTTGTTTCTCCTTTAAACCTAATGTCCAAGTTTGTAAAGTGCCTTAACTCAGCCTTCATACCATCCTGAGGAGGCTGTGCTGCATTCGTCTCTTACATACCACTATTTTCCAGCAGCATAGACTGTGTTAACTATGGAGAAGATAGTATGAACTTTTTCAGTATTTAATAATGAGATTTAAGTCTTCAAGTACACAAAATAAGGGCAAGTATATTATACAATAAAATTTTAAAAATCTCATTTCTATTTTTACACCTAGATCACAGAATGGTTGAGCCTGGAAGAGACCTCTAGAGATCATCTAGTTGAACCCTCCTGCTCAAGCAGGGATACCTAGAGTATGTGGCATAGGATTTGAAGATCTCCAGGGAAGGAGACTCCACAACCTGTCTGGGCTGCCTGTTCCAGTGCTCTGTCACCCTCACAGTATAGATGTTCTTCCTCACATGGAGATGAAACTTCCTGTGTTTTAATTTATACCCACTACCTCTTGTCTTTTGACTGGCCACCACTGAGAAGAGTTTGGCCCCATCTCCTTTACATTCTCCGCTCAGGTATTTATACATATTGACCAGATCCCCTCTCAATATTTTCTCCACGCCTAACAGGCCCAGCTCGCTTAGTCTTTCCTCATACAACAGATGCTCCAGCCCCTTAATCATCATGGTTGCTCTATGCTGGACCCTTTCTAGAATATCCTTGAAAATTGGTTATCTTATACTGTGAAAAAGGAAAGGTCTATCAATCCTTCTACATATGCAGGCTTTTTTTTCTCTCCCCATGTACAAAAGGAAAAACAAGTATGAACATTAAGAGACAGGCTAAAATCTTGCCAAGAGCTATTCGTAAGGGATTCCCTTGGAGCACCAGGCAGATGAACAGTGATTCATCTGTGCAGAGCACAGTAGAGCACCTATGTCTCCCAAATTACCTTCTAACCCAACTAGTGATTACAGCAGTTTAAAAATTTTATGATAATACTCTGCTTGGAAGGAGCGATTAGAACTCAGAAAGGTTTTTTTGTTTGTTTGTTTTCCCTTTCCTCTCTTCACCTGCACTCAGCACACAGAGAGCTATCAATTTATTGTTAAATTGGAAGTGAACTGAAACATCACTGTGAATACAGTGATGAATTGAAGTGCTCAGTCAGAACCTACAAATCAATAGTCAGCCACAGCCTTCCTCTGGCACATTGGTACTAAACAAGGAAAGGAAACTCATGCATTTTTTTCAGCCTTTTTTTTTTCTTCTCTAGAAGTCACTTAAAGACAAGGAAGCAGTCTCTCTGGATTAATTTTCATGATGTGGAAAAGCAAAGACAAGAGGGCTGCAGTTAGGTCTGTGCCTCCCAGACGCTTCTTATGCCTTAGGAGTTGACAGAAAATCTTGCATGCTAGTGTCTGCACCCCTCTATCAAGTCTAATATATAGGTATCTTGAAGAACTCGACCAATTTCTACACATTATTAACCTGCTTTTAGAGGGGTTGAACAGTTCACATGTTCAGTGGATGATGTTTCACAATAGCATGAGATTGGGACATACATTGCATCTTCAACAGAATGCAGCTGCATGGCTTCATAGCCTACCACTTAAATTAGAGATTAAATATCTTCCAAAAGGAACTGCTGTCAGAGGCATTTAGTCAGACTGCAATGCTCAGTAGACATTAGACTCAATTTCCTCCTTCAGTTGGAGGTTGGCAGAATAACCTGAAAAATATAGTGGCCATCTGACATCTGTCATATGGAGTGGCAGTGTTTTGTCTAGAGACATATTTTTTCATGAATCAGAATCATTATGGTTGGAAAACACCTTCAAGATCGAGTCCAACCGTAAACCCATCACCACCCATGTCTCTAAATGCCTCATCTACACATTCCTTGAATACTACGAGGGACGGTGACTCTGCCACTTCTTTGGGCAGCTTGTCCCTGTGCTTCACCACTCTTTCCACGTAGAAATTTTTCCCAATATCTAACCTGAGACCTTTTTGGTGACTTTAAAGTTGTTTCTGTTTTTCTAGTCATTTTGCCTTCCCCAAAGCTGTACACCATAAGAGTTCAGATTGCTGCAGTGTAGAAATCAATCTGATGGAGAGCAAGCTTAGCAGAATGGTTCTGGAGGGGTCTTTGCACTCCAACATTCAACAAGACAACAAGAAACAGTCCCACTCAGGCATAAAACAATCGAACAATTTAAATGAGAGAGGGGCCCTTTTCCTCTGAGTCATCGAGCCATTTTTCCTGCAGCACACCATGCCCAAAAAGTGCTGCAGCAGGCATGGAATGCACTTTAATGGGGGGGCAGGTGCGGTACTGTCACTTTCCCTGATTTCCTGGCTATTTGTGCTATTTGTGAATAGAGGAGCTTCCAGGTCAGAACAAAAGGGCTGCCTTTTCACTCACTGCTCGAGAAACACACATTCCTGGCTCAGCCTGCAGAACATGGCCACAGTTTGCTTTGATTTTAGCCAGATGTTCCTTCCCTCCTTTCCCCAATATGGGCAGCAGAGCAGGAACTGAGAAGGGCGCTCAAGTCCTTTTTATATTACCATGTTACAGTTAAAGCAGGGGGAAGCAGGGAAAATAAACATACACACCTACAGCAGGACACTTAATGATTCTTTGCAGCCCTTTTGACAATCATCGAATCAACCAGGGCAGGGCAAGGAACATCTGGAAAGCTCCCATATAGAGGAAATAAGCTGCAGAGAGGGGCACAATTAATAAAATATATAAACATATACATATATATTTGGGTAGACAGCAGGAAGCATTGTGTGCATTTATCTAGATAATTACATGGTTCCATCACTGTAGTATCGGAGAACCACCCAAGTATTTAAAAGTAGAAATAGAACTAGTGTGCTTTATCTTTTCTCTTGCCTTTCCCCCACACACTCTCAGTGTGCTATAGAAACAGCTTAATTTGTAGGATTTTATTTCATTTAAAAAATAGTGTATAAGTGACTGTATGTTTAAAGTTGTGGGTGCTCTAAGCCACAGAGCTGACCTCGAGAACAATTAATTCCCTACTTATTCATGGAACTTTGCAACAAATAAGTTTTAGTGCTCTGTCCCTAACCAAAGCCATATTCCCTATTAACCTGCTCTATGCCAGATCAGCTATTCACATCTGTAATTACAAAGTTTACGATACCGTGAATACACCTATCAGCAGCACTGCCAGCTTTTTCTACATCAGGTCGGAGATGCGTTATGCTGATGTAAGGCAACCATAAAGAAAAAGCAATTTCTCAGCTAACTGATGCCAGTCAGTCAGAAACAGAGCCTCAGAGATCTGTATATACGAGCTAGCATGGGAAAATGGAGGTAAATCATCTGTTCATAGTTTCTAAACTTTAAAAATGCTTCTCCTTTTTGATACAAGCTGCAGCTTTTCAGTACATGTGGTTTGTTTGCACTACTGAAATCATTGTATATGAAAAAAGCCTCTTTAGGACACAAAGTCCTCAAAACTTTCTTTTCCCCTATCTGGTCACTATCTCATCTATCCCAAGGCCTCTTGCCGATAGAAAACGATTATTAATACAAGTACCTATTTCAATTAGACAGATGGGGACTGTGTAGAGATGTAGAGATTATGGAAGTAGTTGTCCTCTACCTCGTCCTATCGTATCCCCCTATTTTCCATTTCGCACATACTTTCAGGCAGGTAATAGGGGAAATCTTATAGCTGTGGGACTCGCCAGTGCTGAAAGTCTGAGCTTGTTTCCCGCTCCACAAAGGCAAAGGAAATTTGTACTACAGGGGTATAGTACATGACTGAATAACTGACATGATTGACTACAATTAAAAGTGCAAGTCTATGCCAAGGCTCCCTAGAAGCCTCAATGGCAAATACTGAAAATGTCATCACATGGTGCTGTACATATGGATATTTGAAGGCCTGCTTTTGGTTACAAGTTGCCCAAATATAGCAGACTTAAGAATGTGAAGACTAAATACAATGAAAACTTACCACTCAAACATCACTAGTCACTGTTCTTCTACAGGAATCCAAAAAAGCTTCTTGCATATCTCAACTCAGTACAGTTATGACAGCTTTAGAGAAGTTTTTTTTATTATTTTTCTTCTGCCTGTATCAATAATAATGTTTATCTTCCAAGTTTTAACTTTCAAATCTGGACAGGAAACGTAGTTGTAAAGGCAACTCAGTGCACTTAGGAAGCATGACTGCACCAACTATTTTTGCCTTCCTTCAACATGCTTGCCATGAACACAAATGTGCCTATGACTGGCCAATAACCTACTGCCTCTGTTCCTTGCACCATCAAGCCCCTATCTAAAAGTGATATATTTGGCTGAGATTTTTATATATATATGTATCTTTTTTGTGTGTGTAGAAAACTGAGCAGGCAACATTTTTGTTTAATGTTTTTGTATATCGTTCTTTATCAAAAACTATTGCCAGGTGACTGCTTATTGCTCAAAGAGCATGAGAATGACCTAATCACTCTGATTTAAAACAGTGCCATTTCTAGACTACAAAATGCTTCTCCATGCTACAGTGCTTCTCAGGGAAGGTCTCATTTTTTTATCTCAAATATACTGGACACTTTTATGCTGCACACCTGACACAAAGATCCACCAAACAATCTCCCCTCAGGAAATATATTTTTTTTTCCTGTTCAAACCAAACGAGACTCAAAATAGGAGGGATTTGTGAGCCTTCCCTTATTTCTCAGTTCAATAATACATAGTAGAGCAATTTGCACTATCTTCTAAAGAAGGAGAGAGAACTCACAAGACAATTATTTCTGAAGGTTTTGGCTTCACAATGGAAAAATCCTTTAAGATTTTTTTATTCATGAGTGACATCTGCTGGACAAAAGAGGGTTTTAAGAAATACCTCTCAGGAATTCCACAATCTCCGTACTCTAGAAAATTGATAAGAAAAACACCACTGCTTAAAAATAGAAAAAAATAAAATAGGTTGTTTTTCTATTATTTTAATTACTGAATCACTAACTAGGTCAGACTTCAAAGTCCTCAGTCATACGACATGAAGTTTGGGGAAAAAAAAGACTTAGCTGTCACTGCACTAATCTCCTAATTTTTCCTCTCTGAAAGAGCATTCCACATAGGTCTGAGCAAGAAACGTGGTTTTTCATGAAGGACTTGATTTTGAAATCAATTTCATTTCAGTTTTAAACTTACGTTTTTGAGTTCTCTTGGAAAGATAAAGGGAGTCTCAGCTTCAGTGAAGACTGCCTGGGGGGGTGATGTGCAAGCAAGGAACATTATATCCCTGTGGTCTCCAGCACTGGTTTTCAACCAGGATCTGAAGACCCTGGGAGGTCTGTGGACTAATCCCAAAAGATTTGCAAAAAACACCTCCAAAACAACAAGACTACTTATGTCAGAAGACTTGATTTTGCCTTATGCAGACATGCACTTCCAATAAGGAAAAAGAGAAAGAAAAAAAACATATCAGCATGAACAACAAAGGGAAAAAATATGACAATCCAGTTCTTCAAACTAACTAGCACACAGCTATGTGTTTTTTCGGGTAATGGGAAACAAGGAAGGTCTGTCCAAGGTCTGCCTGCTTATATTCTTACATTGGCAACCCCTCAAATCACCCAAGCAGATCTCGTGATAAAATTCATAGGATTAGGATATTCCCATGACAAATATATATATACATATATATATATATATAGTTTTTAAATTATTATATATATATATTTAATTACTACTGCATAGCTTTCATATAGTCCAAAACAGTAAGTGTACCTTCCAGACAATCCTTGTTAGTATAAGTGACACTACAATTCAGGATTACCAAGCTGTTCTCAAAAACCTTAGATAAGGTCTTTTTTACTTTCTAGATTTTTCCCTTTGTTGCCAAAGTACACTAGAAGAAACTGTTGACCTCAGGAGTTTAAGCCAAGACTTACAAGCTCAAATGCTGTGCACGATGCACAAGCAACTTCAGGTTGCAGCTAGATGTCCAACAGTTTACAAGCCAGTAAATGTAAAATTCGTGTGTGTGTGTTTTTGTTGTTGTTGTTTTTGTTTGTTGTTGTTTTGTTACCTGAAGTAAAACGGTTTCAACTCGTAGGTAAAATGGTTTCAAGTCCTAGGTATCCTAGGTATGCTAGGTATGCTAGGATCCTGCCTTGCTTGTTAGTAAATCACAGCTTTAAAGCTATTGTTATTCCCAGGAAAACACGGCAATCCTTGCAAGCAAGATTGGAGTAGATGTCAGTAAAGCAATAAAGCAGCTCAGTCATGCAGTACCTACAGTTGATTCTGTTTTGGCTGCAGCTCTTGGAATATTTTCATAAAATATAGAACAACCTATATATGTAAATACGCACTCTGATTTCTATTTGTGAGGCCCTGCACAAACAAGTGCTCTTATACTCTGTAGCTGATCCAATGAGCTACTTTGGTTGAATTCTGTTGTGCACATTAAACATTCCCTTTATCCATGTGCCTTTTTATTAAATCCATTGTTTGCCCCAAATATTGAGAAAGTTAATTTGCCTGAATATTTGCCCTGCATTGGAAGCCCAGAACTCTGTGGGCTGTTAAATGAAAGACAGTAGTTTGTGATAATACCACCACTAAAGCTATCTTACTACCTGAATATTGCTGCTACACAAATGAAAAAGCATGACAGCTTTTAAAATATTGACTTAACATTAATAATTTAACATAACTTTTATTCCAGCTACTTTTAGTGACAAAACTTCGTATGAAATGTTATGTCAAAATAACTTTTTATTTGCATGTATGGTATCTGAAGCAGCCTTTGTTACTTGGATGTAAATGTTTGCAGCCCTAATATGTGTGACTTAAAAACCTTATTTTTAAATTCAGTATCAAATATCTGACTTAAGAAACATTAAGTTTTTTTTTTCCCCTGAAAAAGGTTTCAGTTTCTGCCTGTCATTACTCTTATTTCTTAACATATTAAAGAAAAAAAGCATCCTTTTATCCAAAAACAGTATTTCAGATTATTGCATGAGCCCTATTACGAGGTGCACTTTGAGCAACTACTACATAACTCTGATTTCCTAAGAAAATGCAGTTCCAGCAGTTCCACTGCTCCTTGAATAGGTTGTGAACCAGGCAGTATAAAACCAAAATGAGATAGCCAAACTATGAGGTCTTTTCTTAAAGCAACTTTGGTATCCAAAGACAAGAAGGTTGAAAAAAGGCTCACTAAATATTTTTAAAAGTTCCACTAAATAACAAACAATCTATGTGTCTGTTGTGCACTGAACAAAGTCATAAAACAGTATAATTATCAAACACAAGGATAAATATGATACAGCTTTCCACATGCACAAAAGTATCTTTTGGAAAGGGAAGTCTCATCTCACAAACCTATTAGGTCTTTCCGAAGGTCTCAGCAAGCTTGCAAGAATGCTTCCTCTGGTTGATATGCTCTCAATTCATTTCCTTGGATTTCCAATAGGATTTTAGGAAGATCTCTTTTCCCAGTATGGAGAATAGTAAGAGAGGCGTTCGCAGTTTCACATGCAAAAAAGTGCCTTTTTTACAGTGAAGCATTCAATCTTCTTCACAAATCCCTTCGTGCAACTAGTCTCTTCCTCCATCCCAGGAGTCACCCAGTGAGTGAGTCACCCAAGGAGGTGACATACTACCTAGCTTCTTCGTAAAAGCACCAATAACCTTGTCTTAAAAGGCAAGGAGGAAGAAAGAAAATGCACAGCAAGTGCATTATCTGCCCTACGAGGAGAGGCTGAGGGAGCTGGGCCTGTGCAGCCTGGAGAAGAGAAGGCTGAGAGGGGATCTAATCAGTGTTTATAAGTACCTCAAAGGAGGGAGTGAAGAGGATGGGGCTGGTCTCTTTTCAGTGGTGGCCACCAACAGAACTAGAGGTAATGGCCACAAACTGAAGCACCAAAAGTTCCACAGGAACTTAAGGAAAAATTTCTTAACAGTGAGGGTGACAGAGCACTGGAACAGGCTGCCCAGAGAGGTTGTGGAGTCTCCTTCTCTGGAGATCTTCAAAACCCGCTTGGATGCAGTCCTGTGCCACGTGCTCTAGGTGACCCTGCGTGTGCAGGGAGGTTGGACTAGGTGACCTCTAGAGGTCCCTTCCAACCTTAAGCATTCTATGATTCTATGATTCTATGATGCTAAGTCTTGTACTCATAAGATGGCTATAAGATTAAAGGACACCTTAAGTCTCCAGCAAGGAGGAAACAACTCAGGTTAATGAATAAAAGACAAAAAGAAAAGCTCAGCTGAGATATGTATTTTTTTAAAAAAAAAAGTAATAAAAATTAAAAAAAAAACTCACACCTAAAATTCCCCAGGCATCTCTGTGGCAGAATTTAGAGTCATACAAGACAACTAGTAAGAGAAATCCTTTTCTCAAGAAGTTACAAAACAATTTCTCATTATTCATCTTTTCAAGCCATAACTCATTTCATGTTTCTAGAGCAAAGGTTCATTTTTTTTTAATGTTACTGAAGCACTGGACATAACACAATGGACCATACATAGCAGCATGTATTACAATTCATGACTGCCTAGACTACCCCTGTGGTTTTCACCATTGCATGCCATTCCTGGGGAAATGTTGCCAACAGCTCAGATAGATTGGAAAATGTATTAAATATTTTCCTACTGTAAATGAATGAGAAGACAAGACTGAAATGACCTTGTAGTCACAGTTTTACAAACTGATGGCAGTGCTCTACAGAGTGTAACACACAACCGACTGCTCCGCTCTGGGTAGTCTCACACGTAGGACCAGGGAGGAGAGCGATTGCACAGCATGGGGAGTAGCAAGAGAGATGCTTTCTTGGTTTTCCAGGTAATTAACTTTCACCATAGCAATAGGTTATGAAATCTCTCTCACAGCTCCAGCTGGCTTGCTCACCAGGGCAAGGTTATGTTGAAGGACCAGGATTTTACCCCCAAACCAAGCAGTCCAAGCTTAAAACAAATGCATGCCAGGAAGTCTTTTCACAACTTCCATTAAAAATAAATAAGCACATAGGAAGAAAAAAAAACTCACATTTTTTCAGATTTGAAACTGGACTCTTATCCCCATCTCCATGGAAAATGTTTTCCTTAGATGCTAATTTTGGCCTCACAGTTACCATAAACATGATAAATGCACCTGCCATGGATATAACACACATTCGCGGTATGATTGTTGAAATGTGTTTTGGGATAACAGCTACTCGTGGTTGTGATTTTGGTTGCTGTTTATGCCATTTTTTGAGCAGGAAAGGCAAGCCTTGTTTAAACTCTGGATAATCTCACGTTCAGCTCTTGTAAGCAGATACCATTTTATTCATATATCAAGTTAATCCTTCCAGGAACAGAGAAGCGAAGGAAAGCCTTAGCCTTTCGCAGCCCCAGGGCAGCGAGGGGATGGGCTAGGTCCAGAACACAGCCAGATGGAGACATGCCCAGGCCCAGAGCAGCATGTCCTCCCTCCAACCCCCACCCAAAATGGGCAGCCTCAACAAGGTATCATCCATAAACTGTAACTACACTTCTTTTGTCAGCTCTCGTACAGAAATACCCCCTTTCATTCCAAGGAACAAAGAAGAGGAAGACTCAGTTGGGCCCCTAATTTCTCTATCTCTCTTCTTTTCCTAGAATGGATCAGAGGAAGAAGAAGCACCAGGCCATAATCTAAACAGCTAAACAGCTTGAGCATAGATTAGGGACCATCAGATGTACTGCTCTATTGCTTCTGTGTGTACTCAAGGGCAACTGTAGCTAACAGAACTTCTCAGTTGATAACAGGAGTAGGAACTGAAAGAAGGCAAACCAAGGAATTAAGAATTTCCTCTTTCTTTCCTGCAGAGCAGATTTCAGGACCAGCCTACTGTCTCTAGGTCAGCTGCCTTACATGCAGCATTTAAGTTCCCAAGGGAAACCTCATTCTCAGCTACACACCAATGAGGCTAGCTATAAATGCCCCTTGCTGAAAGCAACAGAAAAGCAACAAGGGGTAAGACTGAGGTTCAAACCTAGGTTTAATATATAACATTGCACAAAGTCTAAGTTTAGAACGTTACACAATTTTAAGCAACTAGCTGAAATTTATGACAAGAATTTCCTTGAAAAGTTTTCATTTTTATTTGCTGGTAATGTATTTTAAGTAAACTGAAATCAATTTTCACCTCTTCGTTTTGAGCATTTAATAAACAAAAACATTAGTGTAGTGAGTGCTGTAATGATGTTCAAATATATTCAAATATATTTGCAATAGTTGTTAATAACAGTTAAGTATATTAGCAAGAAAAAGGCCAGGATACTTCAGAAGCCTACACTAACATCTGTAGGATTCTAATAGCTGTTGTGTTTATAGTCATTCCCTTAGGTATTTTGAAGAATCATCAGAGTTGGAATGAATGTCTAGAGGTCATCCAGGCCAAAGTCCTGCTAAAAGCAGGTTGTTTGGACTATCCAAGTTCTGAACATCTTCAGGGAGGGAGATCGTACTGCCTCATGGGACAATCTGCTACAGATCATCCTCATGGTGAATTTTTCTTTGTCCAGCATCCAATTTTCATTGTTGCAGTTTCTGTCTGCTCCTGCTTCTGCTATCACCACACACTTTTGAGAAGAGCCTGGCTCTACATCCTTCTCTACATTCGATGTATTAACTCCTACATATGTATGTATTAACTACATCATATGTGGTTCATAGAGAGCAATAAAATGTCCCTTTAAGCCTCCTCCTCAGGCTGGTGGGTCTCTAAATGTTTCAACCTTTCCTCACATGTCCAGTGCTCCAGTCCCTCACCATACCTTTGTGGTCCTCCTCTGAACTTCCTCCAGCTGGCACTGGGGAACTGAAGTTGGGCACAGTGCTCCGGAAAGTGCCAAATAGAGAGGAAAAATCTCTTTCCTGCACCTGCGGGCTACTTTCTTCTTCACAAGGGCAAATTGTTGGCCATGTACAACTTATCCACCAGCAGACTTGGTCTCACAAAGTTGCTTCCCATCTAGTCAGTCCCCAGCTTGCATTGGTGTACGGGGTTACTCCATTCCAGACTTTCCATTTGCCTTTGCTGAAAAAGCTGAAGTCTGCTTTGCTGAAGTGCAACACTAATGGCGCTATTTGTCTTGCTCAGTTCTTCCAGGATTTTATGCTCAATTGCCTCATTAGCAAGGTTTAGCAAGCTTGTTTGCAGAGACAAACTTGCCTCATTTTGTCAGATGAATCCTGTTCCTGCTCAACAGTGCTTATTCTTCAAATACACTCCCATGTTCCCAGAAGCCGAAGTCCTGCCTGCAAGGTATGCAGACCAATGTTAAAAGCTGATTTAAAAAAATGCATTAGGAGGAGAAAAATAAAACAAAAGACACACACACACAAACAGCTATAATGAGAGGCCATATCTTTTATTAAATCAGGATAATTCTGCAATAAAAAAAAATCGGCCTAGTCATAGAACCATCATTCATCAGGGTAACACTACAGCTAAAAAACATCCTATCTATCATGCAGAATAGGAGACAGCACCTCTTCTCCTAGGTGCACCGGTTTATAGCCCCCAAGATTTTAGCGCCCCCAAAGGTCTAGTTTTTGGTCCAATCACCAGGCTAAATCCCAGAGGGGAGGTGAAAGAGATAAAGAACAAAACAAACAAGAATTTCTTGACTTCTGCTCTGAGAGCAGACACCAAACCAGATGGCCCTTTCAAGACCACCTACATGCTGAGTGTGAGCATATTCACCACAGTGCAGAGAAAGAAGGAAACAAATGTGCAGCACTTTGTGCCCAGGTCCAAAGTAAATATCAGAAAACATAGCTGTATAAGATCCAAAAGGGGAACATCTGGAAAAATATATTCTCCAATATGCAGCATCTATTTTTCTTAATCCATTGTGTAGGGCATTCAAGAAGACAGTTCTTATACCTGTAGGTGATGTGGCAGTTTTCTTCTAGCTTTATCTGTGGATATCTCTGGAGCTGGAAACATCTCCACAGCATTATAAAGGAATACAATTTCATTCAGAGGCAAATAGCAATCTATGCCAAAGATGTCAATTGTAACTGTATTTTTTAAAACATTTTTCTCTATTTGGGAAAAAAAGCTATATAGACTCTTCTCTGTGTACTTTTCAGTTCTCAGCGGCAAGACTTGCTGGAACTGTCAGTTACAATTACAGAATAGTTGTTCATGAGCACAAGCTACAAAGAACATTCTCTTTCTCAGAAAACAGTTTTCTTATATAAGCCAATGTACTCTTTTCAACTCCTCCATTCTCGCTCCCCAAAACACATACAAAAGCCCAGTGGGTATCCAGCAGTTTCATGCTCCATCTTCTGGCCACCCAGGAACAAAGGCATTTTTCCCCCATCACCTTATACTAGTGAAAAACTCTTAAGCAACTAACTGTTTAATTCAAGACCAATATAATCTGATCAAGAGCTGCCATCAATGTAAAGATATAGTAGTCATAGTCCTTCAGACTCACAGTGCAAGTCCCTTGATATAAAGACTATGGAAGATGCTGTCGTGTTGCACTATTTATTATCTTTTTCTCAAGGCAGAAGATAACGTTTTAGAATTTTAAGTTATGAAAAAGATAATATGGTAAGCAAAAGAAAAGATAGATGAGTAATAGTTAGTTTAGTACATAATTAGCTAAGTCAGTAATTTAATTTAACCTCATTTGGGACAAAAGAAGAGAAAAAAAAAACGCATACACCCACCACATTTCTATGTATCTGAGCTGAAAACTTCATCAAGACTTCTTTTGCAATAAAGCTTATAAACAGCTTCTACAAAAAAAATGGGAATTTTAGTTTCAAACAGGATTTTATAAACTTTATCTGTGACCTGACATCTGATAAAGTTTAATAATGAAAAAGCTATTTTTAAGAGTACAGGCTAATTGAACAATAAATTTTAACTAAGTTTTAAGCAATTTTTAGAGAAAAGTAGATAAAATAGGAAATAAGACACCACCTTCGTGTTGTGTTTTCCTAAAGGTTACCATTGTAAAATCAATAAAAAAGTAGAAATAGAGAACAAGGTAGAAAATACACATAAAGATTTATTTTCCCCCATTATCAATCATTCCTAAATAAAGAGACAAAATGTTCTAATTTTTTTAGTACACAAAGACATGCACTTCCACAGGACGGTTGGGCTAAGAGCCGTGTAAAACAAGTCTGAGGAGCACTAATTGTCTATTTAAGGCTAATTTAGGACAGCTTGTTTCCCTAAGCTCCTTTATGCAGACAGGAAAGACAGACTATCCTGGAGATGATCCAAATCAGAACCCAAGTTGGGCTGCTCTATTTCTTAATATGGAAAGGACCCACTGTAAAATGAACCAATATAAAACTAAATTTAGCTGTAGTATTTACAGCATCAACATACACAAAAATTTTAGAGAAACACATGAAACACAGGAAACTAACATTAAAATGGAGGAAAAAGTCAGTATGCCTTCTTATTTTAGCTTTTAACTTTTCCTTTCAGTGATCCATCCAGAGATGAAGGAGAAATATACATATGAAGAAAATGAGAAATCATACCCTACATCCTAGATCAAGCCTTTTGGTCTCAAATAGTCTGAGATTCCAAACCAGTCCAGTAACATAAACCCATACCACTTATTGCTATTTATTTTTTGCGTATCACTATACTTCCTAACCCCAGTCGTAGTAGGATTAAAGCAAGAGTACAATACAGAAAGCTTAAAGAATTCTGCTTTCATAAAACTTCCAACATGTACAATAATTTACAGAGCTGAGATTTCATAAAAGGGATTTGAAGATTCTTATAAAACATGTCAGAGTTTGGCAAGTGGGAAGGGATTGGGGACTAGTGTTAATAGTCAAAATCTTCTGACATACACTCACGGCATATTACCTTTAAGTAATTTGATTCAAGGAGCTTTATAGACACATATTTTTAAGAACAAGCATCCTTCTCCCATGCTTGAAGACATTTAATCTTATAAAGCTGGTACATATTTATTTTACTTGAAGATACTTATTAAAAGTGAACTTAATGCACTTCCTTGCAACAAAGTCCTTCACAGTTTCTGCTTTAAAACAAACAGGCAAATAAAAAAGCTGGTGGAATTCTGGTGGAACTTTTAAAGGAAAATTTTGAATATTGAACATTTAAGTCCACATTTAGGCATTAGATGAAAATTACTAGCTGCTCAGTACTTTCTAGAAGATGTCTATCTAAACATTTTCCTTTGTCAATGTACTAATAGGCTTGATGCATGAGTTATTCATTAAGAATATTGCATAAATCATCCTTGATTACACCATCACAAAAAATGTTATCATGCCATCATGTTCTCACCATACCAACATTTGTATGTAAAGCGGTTAAGTGCTACTTTAGTATTCACATTGGCCTTTAAGATTTTTCTAAGCACCTGGTAGCAGTGATTGGCAGAAGCAGAATCCCAGGTTATACAGACTTGTGTTCTGAACCAATCTGACCATTTACAGGTGGAAGCTACCCTACAGCAGACTGCATGTTTTAGAAATGCTGAAATCAGATCACCACCTCTTCTTCTTCCATTTCTACTTTTAGGATATATCATTTTAAATGGCTCTATTACAATGAAATTATGTTATTTGGTACAGATGTAGATCCCTATTAAATGCAACTTGGTTTTAGAGGCCATCAAGGAATTTGTCTGCCCAGTGAATAATTTCAGATTTCTTTGGAGCAGTCCATCACTACTCTTGGTGAATGGCAGAACCAATACGATACAGCAACAGAGCCTTACAAAAGGCACAGTTAAAGATTCTGGCTTTGGAGATGTCTTGCATTTCAGCAGCTTTGGCATTCCTGACAATGAACTTCATGGGCTTTGTCTTCAGGGATGCAAGTAAAGTGCATATATCAAATGGGCTGAATCCTTCTTGTCCCCTCTGTTGTTACCTCTTTTTTTTTTTTTTTCTGAGAAATTAGTAGGTAAAATAGGTTAAAAAAATAAATATAAGGGTCCAAGTTCAGGTAGGTGAATATCCCATGAAAAACTACCTGATTTAGCATTCTTGGCCAAGAATGCTATCGGAAGTGATTTTTTATTTTTTTGTTCCTCCAATATTGCTGAGAACAGAACCCACGTCTTTCTCATGCTCCTGTTCCTCCTCCTTTGAGTACAGACAGTACCAAGACACTTGCAGAATATGCTATTATTCAGCAGCATACCACTAGGTCTTTCCAAAGACCAAAGGTAATCATAGCTGGCTTCAAGAGATTTCACAAGTAGAATGGGTTCAACTTCTGGAATTTGATAGAAGTGAAACTGGTGATTCAAAACAAACAGACCAAAACATACCTAGAATACAGCTCTCTACTGAAGAAGTGACATCATGTGCACTCATTCCTAGTAGAATTAAGACAACAAAAACAAAGGTAAAGATTCTGCCACCATAACATGATAAGAAGTTCTGATCATTGAGAGAAGGACCACACTCTAAGCTAATTAATTTTATTCCTTGCCAGTCAGATGAGTGTCTATACCAAAACACAGGCATTGCTTTCCCTGTCAGCAGCACAGAATTAAGATATTTTTGAATGAGAGACATTCTGGAGGAACACATAGAAGAAAGATGTTAAAGTTTTGCAGCAGGAGGATGGAGAGAAGAAGAGTTAATGACGTATGTCAGTAAATTGAATCATCATGAGCACTGTGCTCTACTTCAGTAATAGACTGGAAATAAAAGGTAAACTAAAGGGAAAGTAGAGAAGGTCACCCATTCAGGTGCAAGGTCAGATATGTATGTCCCCAAAATGCCCCATTTATTACTAATGTGACTAATTGCAAACATGTTAATCACTGCTACATGACCACACACCTTAAACTTTAAACCAATAACTTCCAATTCAACTATTTCATATCAAAGGAGAAAATAAAATATAACCTATCTAAAAGCATTTATAAAAAAAAAACAGGAAGGTCCCATAAGTAAAAAAACATATAGTATAAATAATTATAGTTAACTATAATTATAAATATAGTTAACTATATCGTTAATGTATAGTTATTTTTTTGCTGCGTTTTTTCAAGAACTATGGCCAAAGAAGAAGAACTATGACTCTGAAAAATCTGTTGGGTATCAGCTATATTAGCCAAAGATAATGAAGGTTGTGTCCAACCTTCTATCTTCACCTCAGTGCCTATGTTTAAGACATCAGCCAGTCATGCATATCCATGTGAATTGGGCTATATGCATATAATCTTTAAATTTTGTAAAGCTTGCAACAGCTACCTTCAAACTGAAGCTTTTTAACCAAATACCTTTCCTATTTATAGATATTCTTTGTGCATTTATGCCACTGTTTTGACAGTCTACCTTGCCAAATACACATCATACGAATATTCATTGCTTTTGCAACAATGTATAAGCACTGAAAGCTGGAGCAATTGCAGCAAAGTTAAAATTTCTGTGCTTGTTTATTTATCCTACTGAGTTCACTGCGTCAATTCTATCCCCAAGTTTTTTTCTATTTCTCTTTCTTCAATAAGAATAAGTTTGGGTTAAGTTTTGAGAACTCTGACTAAATTTCCATGATCTTCTAATTCCAGTGATTTAGTTTGGCCACCACTCAGCTTTATGCTGTATCTGTTGAAGAAGATTCACCAAAACACTTGTCTGACCCAGTTTCAAAACACTGAGTCTCCTGGAAATGACCACAAAAGTGCATTTATTAGAAATGAGGGAGCACTTATATAACTCCAATTGGAATATCTGGAATGGAAAAAATGATGACTTATTATACTTCTTTACCTTTTAGCAAGGTGACAGTTTTATATGGCAATGAGTCATGTAATGACAGGGCAGTATCTATGTAGGCAAGAATATAGAAAAAAATAAGCGCAAGTGCCTATTGCTGTTTGAGATATTTTTAAACACTTGATCATTTAGATTTGGATTGCTTAACTAGTTTCTTTAGAAAGAGTACAGAGTATATCTGCCATTCATTTTTCAGCTGTCTGGCCTGAACAGATGTGGAATGGGTTTCTTAAGGCACATTAGACCATTACTAATGGACTTTGAGCCTCATGAAAAAGGGTGAGAGAGTTATTAAAACAAGCAGATGTCTAAGCATGTCTAATGGATTTAAGCCACCAAGCTGAGAAGCGCTGTAGCTGCACCTCCAAGACTGCTAGTATCTTGTAATCTGTTTGAAGTTGGACATTTTCCAAAGTTTCCTGCTTTGACAATGGAGATACATTCTGAGGAGTCTGAAGCAAAGCATTTATCAGTCTGTTAATTTTAAGATAACTGTACTTGGAAAAGAGACTAGTTTACAGCAACCTGAAGACTAACATTGGAGGGAAGGGAGAGAGGGCAGGAGCACTGCCAAAAGATCTACTTGTAAAACTGAAGCAGAGTTCAGCTTATATGAAAATCACCCTGTTGCTGCAATTTGCTTTTGCTTACATTTCCTTTCTGCTTTGCACGTATACCAACCATGTGTCAGAGCTGCACGAACCCTAAAACCCTTACCAAATCCTCGCCAGAGTACTCAATGTTCTTATTTAAATGGACCAGATGATTGTATTTGCCAGCCCTCTTCCCATCACAAAAACTCTGTATAAAGGGGTTTTAAAGCCAAACTTTGCAGCCCAAGCAAGAAAAAGAAATTTCTGGAGGAAACTCATTTAAGCCAGAAGGGAATACTGCAGAGGAGGGGAAAGGTGATGGGCCAGGTGGCATTGGGAGATAACAGTCACACACCAGCTTTTCTTTTGTAGGAAAAAAAAGGGGGGGGGGCAAAAAAAAATCCTTCAAGGCCACCAAAGACCACACACTGTAAAAATATCCAGGGTAAGCAAAGAGGGAAACCTTGGGGGAGAGGCTGGAGTGGAGGGCTGATAGAGGAGGGAGGAGGTAGGAGAATATTTCCAGGTTGGGAGTGGAGGAGTGACAGAGGAGGGAGGACGTAGGAGAATATTTCCAGTATAGGAGTTAGGAGAGATTTGGATGGCACCAAACACTTAGTATAATTTTACTAAATAAGCAGGAAATATGGGCAAAGAGATAAACATTTATTTTGCCTTTTTTCAGGATTTTTGATTTTTCCTCCTATATGTTAATCAGTCTTGTAAAACTCTAACAATAAGGAGATAGCTGTCCCTCATTAATAAATGTTCTTGCAGCAACTGGGCTAGTTTGGACAAATAAATATATTTTGAATGGAGAATTAAAAATATAGAATATTTCAATTTTAAAAATAATGCATTTGGTGCTTAAAAATATATTTTAACTGGAGAAGTGTTTAGGGCTTTGTCTCTTGGACTATGTTTTAATTTGCATTGTATATCCAAGATGTTCACTGTTTCAAGAGACACTTTCTTTAAAGGCATGACAAGGAGTCAGTTCTTTATGTGTCTGTCTTCTTTCTTAAACCAATCATCATCTTCATTTTCTGTGAGAAGACAGGCAACATTAAAAAAAAGCTCTCATTTTTTCCTCTCTAGGTCATTTTCAGTATAGCTGAACCTGGAATATATATTTTTATATATATACACTGATATATATCAACAAATATATACCGCTATCTACTGATACATATATCCATATGCTCATTTTATATAGATAAATAGCATAACTGAACCTTAGCCCAAAGCACTGTGGTGTTACGTAGATTTATCTCTATGCAGATAAAAAATATTAACTGTCACAGCACACACCCCCTTATTAGGATTCCTGTTCTTAGTTTTAGAGATTTGCCATCCCACCTCAGGATTATATTCAGTTCCAGGCACTGGCAGGATCCTATCCTGTTTTCCTTCAGGATATGAATATACTGAAATCCCATATTCCTCATGCCACTAGAAACTACAGATTTTATTAGGCCAAAAGTATACTTAAAAGGACTAGTAAACTAGTCCAATTACTGACTGCAGTTAAATGCATCATTCTTTTTCTGTAACATCAACTCAATTACAAGGGAAAAAAAAAGAATATTTTGCACTTAACTCACCTATTATAACAAGATAATTTTAGAACTAGGCTAGGATAAAAGTATAGGCAATCAACAAAACAGGAGTAAAAATAAGATATAGTACCTGCCACCTTGACTTCAGTAAGGCTAACTGGGAAAGAAAGACAGAAGGACACCTTCAAGAGGCAGAGGACAGAGAGAAACCCACCTGGCCGGAAGAGCCATCTGCCCTATGCATTCACTATGTGAATATAGGATAGGATATCTTCTCATTAGCAGCAGCTACCATTTCCCTCTGTGCAGCCAGGCTCCAAGCTGGTCAGGGCTTTGAGGTGGATGTGCCCAAGTTTTCTCCAAAGAAACAAATGCACCAGAAAGGATATGCTTATACATAACCCAATACCTCTCTCAAACAAACTCTAAGCTTAAATAGACATGACTTCAAAATATGAAGAACTTATGACAGTATTATTTGTGTTATGCAATAAACAAACATGAAGCAGTAGATAGTAAGATACTAAGTGAAACATTTCTTACCTGCCACTCTGAAAGTCTTTTTCCACCTAGGTTTAATTCCTTGACCTCTGTTGCTACCCAGCATATCTAGACAGCCAATATACAATGAAAATTGCTGTAGCTCATAGTAGCTCAGTACAGTCAGTTCTTACTTCCCAGCCCTGGAAAATGCTCTCCCAGAAAAGAGAGAAGTACCTACAATTAAAGTTTAAGAAGCAGCATAATCTGAGATTTATCTACAGCATGAGGAAGTATACGTATATCAAGCCACCCAGCACAATTAATGATATTTAAGATGTCCTAACACAAGTTTCTATTCAACCTCACTTACCTCAAGCATGAACTCATTCCTACCCGCTGCTACTCATTTGATCTCTCTCTGGGTTGATACAAGTCTTACTTCCTCTTTTACACAGAAAACCCCCTAGTTAGGAGTAAAAATTGGAATCATGACTTGTCAGCAGGAGAGAGCCATTAGATAGGTTTAGGATGTCTGAAACTGAATCCTCCATAAGACCAGCAAGTCCAAGCAGGCTTGCACATCACTGTGAAAATAACTTCTACTGCCACTCAGATTAACACAAACTCAAATAGATCAACCTGTTCTCTGTTTACACTTATAGATAAGAAGATAGGCATGCCCTTAGACTGCCTGTGTTGGTGTGGAATTGTAACTCCACGCAAGACATTCTAGAAGAAGCCATCCAGTTCTGCATCCAGATGACCTTTCAAGAGTCAATCTGGAGATAGCTCTTTGCTTCATGTCTTTCTTACCTTTTCCTGCAGGCTAATGTATGCATCAGTGTATTCCCAAAATACTGTGCTGTACTGTATTTAAGAAATACAGCAATAGCGACTTAAAAACTAAGCCAAAAAAAAACCCTTCATCTGTCTTGACTCTTTTAAGATGTGTGACCAGACTCATAGTGAAAAAACTACACATGCTTTTAGACATAAAAAATATATCTTACCAGTAATGAGGAAGAGGAAGCTAAGTCCAAAAAGGTTGTATTTATAGTAGAAAAGAAGCAGAAATAAAAACTATGACTCTACATGCACACAACATCGAGACGCACACACACACACAGAAAAAAAAAAAAAAAAAAGCCACAACCAACAGCGGTGAAGTTGTTACTAACCTGAAGTGTTGAAGTGTTAATAAGCCAGGTGACAAGATATTTACAAATCAAGAATGTCTGTTTTGTATGTTGGTAGATATTACTTGATGCCAGGAAGGAAGGAAAGAATGACCATGATCTGGAACCTGGAAAGTGCCCCATTCTAGCTCTGGTTTTGGCCAAATCACTCAAGGAATTTCCCTGTGAATGAAAAATATGCAATTAAGACACACATTTTAAGAATTCAGGGTCACATGTGAACACTGAAAACTCACCTGGATTACTGGATTTATTACCATCAAGCTTCAGCAGGATTAGAACATCCTTAAAGACATTTTTGGACATTTCCTACAAAGACTTATGCCAGTTGCACCATGATACTAATTGGAGAAAAAACTGAATAACTATCAAATATACCTGTTGATCTAGCTGAGCCTGTTTCTGCAAAGTAAGTCACAGACTTTCGTAGGAACAATTAAATCATCAGCTAAACATATTAAATACTTTAAAAACAACATTTAAGAGATTTATTAAAATAATGGGACATTTACAGAGTGAAAATGAGGTAAAAAATTCCCTTCCCTTCCTCATATTCAGACAACTTGAAAATAGGTGTTGGGAGGGGGAAGAGGTAGTTTGGAGTTTACAAATAGATCTCTTCCAAATTATGATATTTATCATCGCCTGACAAAGGCATTATGTCCTTATTTTTGCAATACTAAAATATTGTCACTGCTATTGTGTATTTTTCCACAGTAGTAGCAACATTTACCACTTCCCTAAATAAAAATAGCACTGAGCCGTTCTCATGCTTCAGTGAGACAGTGATTTTGCAATTACATGTGAAATCATTTAGCTGAGCTGTACATTGAAGTACAATGAACGTGAACAATCCCATCCTGTGTCCTGAGACTTGACCTCAGCACCAGGGCCCCATTTATGTCGTTACAATTTGCTGCTGAGACTTTTGCAAACACTTCTTCCATCAGCTAAATGGTGAACCAGAGGAGATTTGTGGAAACATGATTCAATTCTACCTTCAATTGGAGTTTGTTCTCTTTCGTGGATACTACTAAATCATGTAGACAAGTTGGCCCTCAGGAATTAGGAAAAATACTTCTGCCTAAAAGATCACATTGCTTGAAGTATCAAAAACTCTTAGCCACTGCTTCCTCTGCAGAAAATGTCACGGGTTTAACACTCTTAAATGTGATTCTGCTCAACAAAGTTGTTCAGCTACAAATGCGGACAATAGCCTTGTTATAATAAAAGATGATCATCAGTTATGAGAAAGTATTTTTAAATGGAGCAGAATATCCTAATTACTCATTTTTGCACAATCCCCCTTCTCTCCAGAAAAGTAGCTGCAAAGCAGCTAAACTATTTAAATCAAAAGGCATATCTGTGTCACCAAACCTGACACAAAGCTGAGATGCCCAAGTTAATGCTAGTTAAGCTAGCCATCAAAAACAAGATTAATAAATCCAACAATAGGTCCATGCTGACACGTTTTTTTAATCACTGAAATCCAAGCTGGTTTGTATGGCACTATTCCTCACAGACATACTGGTTCTTTTGGCACTTTTTCAAACATCTTTATCACAGCACTGAAACATATAGATGAGGATAAAGTTGATAGTGGAGAAAAGATTGGAAGGATTTCCTGAAGGCAGTGAAAGAGAAAACTGGAACTGTCATGGACATGGGCAGAAAACACTCTTTTAAAGGTGTGAGAAATTCCTTTTTTTTCAACCTTTTTTCAAAGTGAGACAATTGCCAGTGTACATGTCCAAACTAAAAAACACAGATTTGCTCTGGCATTAGGCGCTATGGCAAGCTGTTCCTCCCAGATGGCAACAAGAGGACAGATGAAGGAGAAGAAAGGATAGAAAGGAATTTGGAGAGAAGGGAAAGATGGAGGCTGATTTTGGGGGCTCTGGAGCAAGGGAAATAAACGTTACAGGTGTTAGGAACTGGGGGATGAAGGAATTCAGAAAAAAAAGTGCTACTGGCTGCTTGGTGACTAAAAGTACAAGGGACTCTGAACAGTATGTATCTTATTTTAAATTTAGTTGCCCTTATATTAAAATAGGCATTTGTGGGGGATAGGATCTGATTGTCTGTCAGATATCATTTTTATGAGTTTAGGAAAATTGCAGGTGTTCTCACAGAGGAACAGACACATGAAGTGGGGAGGATATAGTGCAGAGGAAAGCAGAGATGTCTTCCTTTCCCTTTATTTCCCAGGAAAGTAATAGAAACCTAAAAATAGAAAGGAATCAGGAAGGCAATAAAATCTCTCAGTTCTCCCTCTTTAATGGTCAGAGAAGAGTAGTTAACAACTGCACCTGAGCAGCAGTGGAAAGACATATGTTAAAAACAGATTCTTGAACATGAAGTTCACACACATCTGTTTCTCACACACATATCGTAGAGCTATATGGTAGATTATACATTTCTTAGTCCTGTCCCTACTTTACTGTAATTTTCATTTGCAATTTTCCCAGATATTTAACCTGAATCTTCCTCGCTGCAATTTGAGTCTATTAGTAGTAGTCCAGTTGGCCATGGCCTTGAATTTCCTTTCTCTTTGCCCGAGGTTTTCGCACATATTAAGATGTGTGTTTCTTCCCTCAGCCTTCTTCTGCAAAGCAAAGCAACTCCAATTCCTTCAGCCCTTTGGTGAATGCTTTGCTAAAGCTATTATCATCCTTGTTGCTCTCCTCGGGAATGTCTCCGACAGGACAGCATCTTTCCTGAAGCATGGGAAATTCAAGGCAAAAACAAAATCAAACTAGAAGGTAGGAACAGAGCTTTAATTATAATGGGATTTTGGTTATTTTTTTTTATGGTTACTCACAGTAGCTCTGAGCAATAGAGTTTATTACATTTATCACGAAATTTAGCTAAATAAATGCTGGCTAACAATGTTTTGGTAAAGACAAGCTGACTTTCATACGTAAAGCTTTATCAACAGAGAAAAAAAAACAAAAACAAAAAAAATTGTTCTCCAAAGGGAAACACGCTTTTCTATATTTTACTTTCTGTGTGGCTTCCTAGAAGATTCTTACATCTAAGAATTGTTTGCAAATCCAGCATCTTCTTAAATAACTTAGGGAGCACAACATTCCAATGCTAGATTTTAAACTTTAGAATGTGGGAAGCTCATGATCATAAATCAGTTGTATTATTTTTTTTCTAATTCTTACAGCACAGTCTGCAAACAGTACTAGCCAGTGGAATTATATAAATATTCCTGAAAGCAGAGAGGTTGGAAAACTGTAAATCAATCAATTAATGATCATGAATAAATTGTTCCCCCAAATGCAGTGATTTTTGAGCTGCTTCATCTTAACTATTGCATTGCCAAGGAGAGATGCCAACAAAAGGGCCTTGGCACAGCTTTCTGACAGTTCTTGTTTCTAGTTTTGGTCTTAGAGCCTTAGTGTCTCGTTTTTCATCCCTTGTTACGCTACCCCTACATCAGGAAAACCGTCATCTTTCCTGAACTTACTGTGCTCTGAGAGTTCTCTCCTGATCAAATATTTCAATTTGCATGCTTTCCTTAAGAATCATGCAATATATAACATCTCAGATCTATTAAGGTTATGCAAAAGTGTGTTAACTATAGAATGGAAAATGTAGCTCTTCATTTCTTCAACACACTTCAATCGCTCTATCATGTTAAAAAATACTTCATGTCAGAGTTTGACTGAGTACAATAAACTGATAGCTGGGAAGCATTTACCTAGTCCTGTCTTTATCCCAGCTGTCATTAATACCTCCATTTCTCTCTTTCTCTAAACAGTCTCACAGAATATTCAACTGCAGAACTAATAAAATAGAAGACTCTGCTAAAACTGTAATATAAGTTCTAAATGTTATTCTTTTAGGACTACTATTATTAGGTATGTAAATACCCAAAAGCCTTCATCCAAATATGGAGATGTCATTGGGATAAGCACTACAGATAATCAAAGAACATTGATTTAGTTTATTTTTCAAATATATAAGACCAGAAAAGATTGAGAAGTCAAATGATGAGGTTATAAAAGAGATGACCACAATCACCAGAAATAAAAGACAGGTCATGATTTCATCGCATTTACAGAGACATGGTGGGATAGCTCACATGACTGGAGTGCTGTCATGGAAGACTATGTGGTTTTTAGGAAGGACAGGCTGGGAAGGCAAGGTGGTGGAGTTGATCTTTATGTGAGAGAGCAACTGGAAGGCAGGGAGCTCAACCTGGGGGAGATGATGAGTGAGTTGAGAGCTTGTGGGTAAGCATTAGAGAGCAGGCTAACATGGGAGACACTGTCGTAGGTGTTTGCTACAGGCCACCCGATCAGGATGAGGAAGTTGATGAGGCCTTCTACAGACAGCTGAAAGTAGCATCATGATTACAGGCCCTGGTTCCCATGGAGGACTTCAACTATTTTGTTATCAGCTGGAAAGAACACAGCTAGGCACAAACAGTCCTGGAGGTTCCTACAGAGCATTGATGATAACTTTTTGACACAGATTGTGGAGGAGCCAATGAGGAGAGTTGGGCAACTGGACCTGGTACTAACAAATAGATAGGGACTCGCTGGAGATGTGAAAGTGGGGGGTAGCCTTGGCTGCAGTAATGATGAGTTGGTGGAGTTTAGGTTACAACAAGGAGGAAGCAGGACTGTAAGTAGGCTTGCACCCATGGACTTCAGGAGGGCCAACTTTGGCCTCTTCAGAGACCTCCTCAGAAAAATACCATAGGCTAGGGCTCTAGAAGGAAGGGGGACCCAAGAGAGCTGGTTAGTATTCAAGCACCACTTCCTCCACGCTCAGGATCGGTGCATCCCTTTGAGTAAGAAGTCAGGGAGGGCAGGAGGCCTGCATGGATGAGCAAGGAGCTTCTAGCAAAACTCAAACAGAAGAAACCAGTAGATACAAAATATAGAAAAAAAGACAAGCCCCTTGGGAGAAATATAGGAATGCTGTCAGGCAGTGCAGTGATGTGACAAGGAAGGCTAAGGTACATTTGGAATTAAATCTGGCAAGGGATGTTAACAAGAAGAGCTTCAAATATGTCAGTGGCAAAAGGAAGATTAGGGAAAACATGGGTCCACTGGTGAATGGAGTGGATGCCCTGGTTATGAAATACACAGCAAAAGCATTTACTGAATGCCTTCTTTGCTTCAGTGTTTACCAAAGGTAGCCCTCTGGAATCCCAGACTCTAGAGACAAGAGAAGATACCTGGAGAGAGGAAGACTTGCCCTGGGTAGAGGAAGATTGGGTTAGCAAAACTTGATATCCACAAATCCATGGGCCCTGACGGGATGCACCTCCAGAGTGCTGCGTGAGCTGGCGGATGTTATTGCAATGACCTGGATGAAGGAACAGAGTGCCCCCTCATCAAGTTTGCTTGATATCAAACTGAGAGGAGTAGCTGATACCCCAGAGGGCTGCACTGTCAGCCAGAGGGACCTGGACAGACTGGACAACTGGGCGGTGAGAAACCTTATGAAATTCAACCAGGCTAAGTGCAAGGTCCTGCACCTGGGGAGGAATAACCCCAGACACCAGTACAGGCTGAGGACTGACCTTCTGGAGAGCAGTTCTGCAGAGAAGGACCTAGGTGTCGTTGTGGATGACAAGACGACCATGAGGTGGCAGTGTGCCCTCGTGGCCAAGAAGGGCAATGGGATCCTGGGGTGCATTAAGAAGAATGTCTCCAGCAGGTCGAGGGAGGTGATCCTGCCCCTCTACTCAGCCCTGGTGAGGCCACATCTGGAGTACTGTGTCCAGTTCTGGGCTCCACAGTACAAGAGGGATGTGGAGCTACTGGAGAGAGTCCAGCACAGGGCTACAAGGATGATCAGGGGCCTGGAACATCTGCCCTATGAGGAAAGACTGAGAGAGCTGGGCCTGTTCAGCCTGGAGAAGAGAAGGCTGAGATGGGATCTAATCAGTGTATATAAATACTTCAAGGGAGGGAGTGAGGAGGACGGGACTGTCTTCTTTTCAGTGGTGGACACCGACAGAACTAGAGGAAACAGCCAGAAACTGAAGCATCAAAAGTTCCACAGGAACTTAAGGAAAAATTTCTTAACAATGAGGGTGACAGAGCACTGGAACAGACTGCCCAGAGAGGTTGTGGAGTCTCCTTCTCTGGAAATCTTCAAAACCCACTTGGACGCAGTACTGTGCCACGTGCTCTAGGTGACCCTGCGTGTGCAGGGGGGTTTGACTAGATGACCTCTAGAGGTCCCTTCCAACCTTAAGCATTCTATGATTCTATGATTTCAGTGCATACTGTAACCTGCAATGAATCATCTGAAAACCATACCATATGAATTGTAATTGTGAGGCTGCTGGACTTAATATAAGATTAATTATCTTATATTAAATCTCTTATATAATATATAATATATATAATTATCTTATATACAAATCTCATCTCCAGGAAAGGATCATATGCTGCAAAAAGGGAAGTTAACTAAAAAAGTTAATTAGGTTTGCCAAGCAAGCCACACCAAAATGTCATCAGAACATGAACCAAAATGTTACCAGAAATCATTACAATCTGCAAAGGACATTTATACTATCTATGGGACTAGAGCATACGTAGTCCATAGTTGCTCTATCGACAAAAGGAGCTTCCTCAGGGGTAATCTGAAGTATCAGTCTTTGCTTTCAGAGACTTCTCTTTCTCTATGAAAGAGCATCTATTTCCTGGAATATACCAATAGTTTTCAAAAGGCAGGCCTTGAACTACACGTTCACTATTAGTAGAAATAGAAAATAAGAGTTAATAATATGTTTTTCCCCTTTAACAAAAAATGTTGGTGTATCTTTTTTTAGAGAATAACAACTCCTATTTTGTAGCCTTCTACCACATGAGTCAGTGAAGGCCTATTCCTCCAAGTTCATTTGCCCCCAAAATTAACGCGTGATAAATCTCTATTTCAATAAACACTTACTCTGAAAAATAATCTGAAAGTAGAAAACATCCTTTGGCAATGATTTTAGTTTTTATATTTCTGAAAAAATCCAGCTCACTATAAAATTAGAATTCTTTTTTTACAAACAGCCTAATTGGGAATAGACAAAGAAGATATCTTTTATGAAGATACTTGGGACATCTTCTGACAATATATTTTTTAAATGCTTGACAGTTTGTGTGAGGTCATTCCAAAGAGAAAAGTAAGTGCTTTTAAGCATTTTTATGAACACTCAGGGATCAGCTGCATCTGGCATGGAGAGTGTAGCTTTATCTAGAGAGAACTTCAAAAGACAGGGAAATCATTTCAATTCCCTCTCAGATGATGGGATTGATGAGATGATGAGAGAGCGCAAGCTCTGTGTTAAACTCATCACCAGGCTTGATCTCACAGGAGTACAGCACAGCCAACTGCAAGAATAGTAAACACTCCCTTCTTCTTGAAGCAAATGACTCACTCAGGAATCAAGAGGCTGTTTACATTTATGCCAGTTTTTTTTTCCTAATTGTAACTGAAATAAAGCTATACCCGAATAAACCTACTTTGAGAACCAAACTCAGTGGAAATGGTAAAAGTTATGAACAAGGCACAAGAAACAGATTCCAACTTAATACCATTTCACATCACGTCATGAAAGACACGAAGTCATGAAATATGTCCAGTGACGTTTCACTCACCTTTCCCTTTCCAGTACTGCACTGAAGACAAAGACTAGTATTTTCATTAATGTACTTGATCAGGGCTGAAGATATGCCAGTTCATTTTCAGCTCCTCAGAAAACTGTGGGGTCACATAACCACTATTTATACTGGTAATAGTAATCAAGATACTTTCATTGAAAAAGACAAATAAATATTGCTATTGTTTTGGTAAGTCATTCATTTTAGTCCAATTTGGCTGTTCTGCTTCTGAGATCCTTGTCTTCTCCAAGAAACTTTTTCCATCAGAAACCAGAACTCGGGATCTTGTAAGCCCTCATAGTAATTATTAAAATCATCTTGAGTCAAACATCATCTATCAGTGTCAGAGCATAACTATATGAAAAAATCTATTATTGTTTGAAATCCAGAAATGGCTATTCACAGCAAACAAAATAATAAAGGAGAGCAGGTAAGAAGCAGTATAGCCAGAGAGCTTCAGTGCATTTTCAGGGGCCAAGGAGTGACTAGTAGAACCTGGAGGAGAAAGTAGGTGTGAAATTATGGCCTTACAGAAACAACGGGTGAATTTCCAACTGCTGTCTGCATAATTAAGGTTCTGCTAATGATTCCCAATTCTGATGAATGATAGTTTCATTTAGATAGTGCAAAGGAACATGAACAGAACAGTAAGAGGTATTTTTCAATACAAAACTTATCTTTCTAAATAAGTCATTTTTGTCTCTGCAGAAAAAGCTGTACCTCAGCTTTGAAATGCAATGCAGAGAGGATATTTCCAGGTATTGACAGTTCGAATTAAATTCTCCTGCACTGGGTTTACCTGATCTCAACATGCACCCACAATGAAAAAGAGAGTCATTGAGTCAGCCATATAACCATGGCCTTGTTCTGAAAACTACCTTCTCCCTCTCGCTTAGCAGCTCACCAGTAAAAGACAAAAGCAGCTTCACAGAGCAAATCTGCCTCTGCTCCTTGGTATGGTAATTCCAAGTGTTGCACTTGAAATTCAACAACAGCGCAACTACAGACAGAGACTGTTCTGGCCAAAGCCTGTTCTGGGCAAAGGCTCTAATTACTGACACTATAATATAAGCAAAGTACAGATCTAGTATCACAGGGTATTCCGAGAAGAGTGCATTCCTACATCTAACAGTGATATTAATCTACAGTTCAACATTTTAACTGTCCTTCAAAGCCCATTAATGAATGTGAGGCATTCTTCTGTTACATCAAATCAGGCTTTGACCGTTTGTTACTGGGAGGGGCATGGGGGTGGAGGGCATGGCGCGGGAGGGACGAAGCTTATTCCTGAAGAACACATTTAAAATATGTGACATTGTTATGTCTCTAAATTTGCAATGAGGGGGGAAATATTCTTGTTTCTCTAGGGATAGTTTCTGGCAGTCAGTCATCAGCACACTCTGGAGAAACAAACTAAACCAATCTCATATATGTAGGAAGTTTAACAGTGTTTTTGCATCACAAAAGGAATGTGCTGGTAAATCTGCTCATTATAAAACACAGAATATTACCCCATGGGTGAATGGAAGTAAAAAATAATGTGGAAACAAACCTCAGTGGCAAGAAAGAAGTATGTACTTCATTACTGTGCTGCTTTTTGCAGCAAATTCAAACTTCAGACTACTTAACCTTCCTTCAAATGACCCAGTCTTCAGACACCTAGCTCCTCTTCTGCCAATATGAAGCTCTAAGCCTTAATTTCTGTTCATATCTTATTCTGCACTAACTTCATCTATCTCTTTTTTCATTTTTTTTCTGCCAGGGTTTAATAGATAAAAAGAGTAATCAAACAAAATACTCTCTTTCAGTTAGTCAACAACATACCTGTGTTAAAAACTGCTGTGTAAACTTTAAACAAGACACCATAGGTATCAAATTGTCTTGCAGAAATGTTCCTTTGCTGTAGTCATGTTTCTTTTAATATATAGATTCCTCTTTCAATGAGCCAAGTTAGGGAGTCCTATGCTAGTCTATCATTTAAATTATTGACATATAATTACTTCTGCTTTGTATTATTTAAGAGGAGATAGATAGACACATGAATCTACTTGCAGAACCTATTGAAAGGACCAAGCATCTAATAAACTAATAAAAAGTCAGTGCTAAAATACCTTTAAGAATAGAAGCAGATCAACTAATATACATAACATAAAGCCTGGGTTGCTAATAGAATTATTTGCTTTTAAAATGACAGGTGTAAAAAGTATCTAAAAGGAGCAAAGGATAGAAGCTACCAAAACAAAAGGAACATGAAATATTACAAGTCTGCAGAACAGGAAACTGACTGATTCCAGCAATTACCAAAGTATAAGTTTAGCTGTACAACCTACAGCTTTTAACCTTCTTAAAAAGGAGGGAAAAAAAAGCCATTCCTTTATAGCCATGCTTCTTAGAGAGACATGTGTGCAATCACATTCTCACGGCAATTTTAACAAGAATCCATCATTAATGTTACTGTCTTCCAGGCTGGTGATAATACAGCTCTTGGATCCATATTTCAAGGCACTAACTGGACTATGGTCAGCATGAATATATGTGTAAGAAGAACAGTAAGTGTAATGAAGAATACCTGGGGGTTTTTTTAATTACATATCAGAGGCAGCTATGGTCTGTGTAGCTAATTCTGATTTTCTTGGATATGAATATTGCTACCAAATACCTTTTAAAGTAACTGAAGCAGGTTGCTAAACCTAATTTAGGTTGCTAAATGAAATCCACTGTAGAACCAGCTAATAGTCAGCCCTGTTTCACTTGTTCTGTAGTAGCCAAAAAGAATTAAATACTTTATTTATAAACGAAACTGCTGTTACCAGGCAGGCAAGTGTTGCAAAACTGGAATGAAGAATATACCTGTGGTAAATATGGAAACAAAATAATACAATTAAATTCATTTATATGGAAACATAAATTGCTTCTTCTGGGATAGTAAAAATGAAATTGTTTCAATTGGGAAAAAGATACCTGGAAATGGAGGTGACAGGAAAAACGAACAGAAAAACCCAGGACTGAGTTATGCAAAGAGTAAACTTTGCTTTTCATTTTGTTTATATTTTCTAGAAATGTGTTTTCCTACAGAGGTTTCTGAAGCAATCATTGTCTGTTCTTTCCCAGATCTTTTTGTTTTGGGATACAAAATTCAAGTAGTGACCTGTCTATTGCCAGATGTAGGATATCACATTATGTCTAGCACAGGGAAAAAAATATGTCCAGAACCACAGATTTCTAAGAATTTCAGTCACTTATTCCAGGAATAATATTCTTGGTGTACACCATCCTGAAGCCGTGACCGCTGGGTGCTACATTTGCTCACATATGCTCACAGCATGGACAGCAGTTCTGCAAGCTGTACATTATTAGATCCAGTCAGTTTGCTCACTTACTAAATCATTTTTTATGGCTTGTGTCTGGCATAGCTAGACCTTGAAAAGCCATCTTCCCATATTTGCTTCATGCCCAAATCACTTGGACCCGAATGCAATTGTCTGTCCAACTCAACGCATTATACCAACCAGTACTGGCTAACAAAAGCTTAAGATATTTCAATGAACTTCTACAAGAGAAAAGAAGAATGGTGCTTGAGGAACAGCACAAAAGACAGAGATAGATAAAAATATCAGATATTCAGATTAGTATTACAAAAACAGTGGCTGCAAAACACTTAGTTAACCCATTGTAGGTTCAACAGTATCACTGTGCAAGACACAATTGTTGTATATATTCAAGCAGAATGTAATCCTAGGGAGAGTTTCTTCCAATACTTATAACTATACCTCATCACCACTCTGACATCCATAAAATATAGCTGCATTTTTTTTGAAGTCATTTGCTACCAATTTTATCTCCCTTATGTTGATCCCTGCGGTCCCTTTAGCTATATGATAACTAAAGTCCTCTGGATAAAGGCAGTGCACTTATTCTTCTCAAGTAAATTTGATTATCATTTATTTATGCCAGAGGAGACAAGAAACACAAAGAAATCACCAATTTACACAGGAAATTCATGGCACAGCTTAAAGCTAAACCTTGGTTTCGGCCAAGTCACTGTTCTGAGTCTGACCCTTATAGCCCCTCTTTCAGCTACGCATTTGTAGTCAAAAGTATAGTCTACTTAAATGCTTAGCATTGATAATATTTGAGCTAGATCCCAGCCACTCTTCTTCCCTGCTGTGCTACCATTACCACACAAACAGGGACAAAATGTTTCCATTAGATTAAGGCAAATTAAGGAACACTGAACAACCAAAAGTGACTGGTTCTGATTTCCTTTAGTGGACTCTTTCTGAGTAGAAAGATGCAGCCAAATCCAAACACACTCCCTCCCACCACCTATTCTGAAGGAGCAGAAGGACACACATGCCTATCTGATGTATATTTGCTCTAATAATGGAAAATTTGAAAATTCTTAAAAAGATCTTGAGATTTTTTTTTCGTGTCCTGCCAATTTCTTTATGTGTGAATGATTCCTTTGGCAGAGCATAATTAAATACTGAAGAACAAAAAGACAGCGGACAGATCTATTCAGCTACCTAAAGCTTTGAATGGGAAAATATATGGCATTGGATCTACTGAAGAAAATAAGACAAAAAAAAAAAGGTCATTCAAACTTAAAAAACAAAAACAAGGCAATGCATCAATCACAGTGCACCATGTAACAGTCTGCCATCAAGAACAGAGAAAAGATGATCATATGGGAGTTAATCCTATGCATCACTATGTCATAGATTGCAGGGTACCTAACCCTGTTAGAATATTCCCTTAAATGAAATCAAATACAACCTACGTCTTCAAAATGAGGATATATCCCTCTTCAACTCAAAAGAGCTGCTCCAGAATTATAGGAGCAGATTTGAAAGTAAGAGGTGAACCGTGAGAAAACATCATGATATCAGGGAAATATTCCCTTATTTCCAAACTGCCTTTCACCTGTAACCAAGTTTCATACATAAGCTTTCAGAGAAATAACATGACAGTCAAATGCTCACATGTGAGAATTCTTTGCAAGATTTTTATTTACATGCAAAAATTCCCATGTCTCAGATCAGTTTCCATTGCTCCGATTAGCTGTTTCTTTCCATCTCAAATTCTGCTGCTATCAAAATCCAGGATGCAGGTAGCAGGGAAGGGTCTTTTGTTTGTTTGTTTGTTTTTTGTTTTTTGTTTTTTTTTTGTGGAAAGGGAGTTGTTTGCTGGGTTTCATTTAAAATATTCTTTGTTGTTTTCAGAATATTTTTTAAATGATAAACTGCTGGGGAATTGTCTGTAAAGAAACACTGTTGCTCTCCTAAGTGCTTCAGACTGCTGACTGCCAGAAAGTGGGGGTGGAGAGGGAGGAGTTCAGCTAGCAAAAATATGTGCCATGGAAAAAATATTTTCAGGAAAACACTAAACTTTTTTTTTTCAGTTTAGTACAGTTTTTAATCTTTGGAGAAGTATTCGCTGCTATTTTTCATTCTCTGATCCATTTGAAACGTCCTGGAAAGATCTCTTCCATGTGCTGAGCTAGACCATTGGCATAGTAGAGAAGTTGGTCCCTCAGAAATCTATCCCCGTCTGAGAATATGTGTAAATTAGGAAAGAGCTTTGGATGTTTTCAAACCACAACGGCCTGTATTTTGGCAGCAGCCACATGCATGTAATGAAAGGGTTAGTCTAGAGGACAGAATCTTGCATACACATTCAAGAGACAAGAGGTTCATCTGTACTGAAACACTACAAAATAGTTAGGCATGAATTTAAAGAGCAGTAGCTTTTACTCAAGTGCAACAGATGGGTTTTTTTAGGCCTTTGACAAATATTTTTCAATGAATTAAAATGAGCCTGCTTATCTAGTTACTGATGGCAGAGCCCTGCCTAATGGCAGAGCCCTGAAAGTAGATAAGTTTTCAGCACAGGGTATTAAGTTCAAGTAGCAGCTAAGAGTTTGCCTTGATATGCCAGGCTGCCCCAGGTCTTCAGCTGGGCTGTAAAGGAATTGGATGGCCTTGACTTTGGGCAGCAAAGAATAGTGGGAGATGGGACATAAAGGTCATGAGCAGCAGCCACTATGTGGGAGTAGCTAACGCTGCTCATTCATCCTCTGTTTTACTGAAGTAACTCACCAGCATAGACAAACATGAAAATCAGTTCCAAGTTCCACCTATGACTGAACCGAATTTGTTACAGTATCTCATCTGTACCCTTGTCAAAAGGAGATGATGTTATTTTTACTTAGTGGGATGCTATAAGGATAATTCCAGTAGTGTTTGGATGATGCCATGATGATAAATAATCAAAGATCATTGGATAAATCCAGATGAAGGAGGTCATGTAGCTCAACCTCAGGTAGTGATACGGATAATCTCAAGTGCATGGTTAAATCAGGACCTCACAGAGCATACAAAAAAGTTCAGATCCTGAACTGGCGATAGGACAACTAACTAGTTTGGTGGTGGATATTGTCACATGCATTAAAAACTCCTTAAATCTCAGCTATTAAGTATTGCCTCATAATTTCAAACTTAATTTCATCACCTAATAAAAAACAACACTGAAATATAGGTTACACTCCCAAGAAAAATGTGAAACTCCTCTAGCAACTTCATAGGAGTATAGTATTAGACACTTTCCACAGTAAACTTGATTATTCTTGATTTCCCACAAATTATAAAAATAAAGGCTCTTTTCTCTAAAATGATGCATATAGAGAACCACGAAAAAAAGAAAACAAATCTGCCTGTGTCACATGAAGTTAACTCTACAGTCTTCACTTCCAAATATTTGGCATCTTTTAGAAGACATTTTGTAAGAATTTGGAGAAGCTTCAGAGTATGCTCTGATAGATGAAAGTACATGCAAAAAAGTTATTCCATTGCTTTGATTTAATTAGGTGGAGGACCCATCTCTTCAATATAAGTGAATAATGCCTACAGTTGGTCATCATTAATATAAAATTTTTAGGCATTTGCAGAATAAAATTTCTTAAAAATATATTCAAAATAATTACAATACTCATAGCATTACTTAAAAAGAATGTTTGCTAGTTGCCCTCTATTCATCTCTGATCTCATACAGAACACCTTTTTTCTTATTTAAATTATTTTGTTTCTGTACAATAAAAAAGTATTATCTTTAATAATCCAAATTTATCACACAAAATGTCTTCAAGTATACCAAATAGATATTAAATTTGAGTAGAAAACTGTATTCAAAAATTACAATTTTCTTTTACTTCTATAGGAATATTTGGGAACACTTCAAATCTGTGAAAGACCAAATATCTAAAGAAAGACTCAGTGGAACTTGCTGGAACAGGGACTGGGTAAAATACACATCCTCAAAAACACAGGAGTTTCAGTGACCTCAGTGAAGATACTTTGTGTTTTTTCCTATTTAAGCCAGCTATACCACACCATTAAAGGTTAGCTTCAGTCCTGCAAAATGCCAGGCTTCATGCCACATGGCTGTGAGAATATAAGGGCGATATAGACTTTCTCTCTAACATTCAAAGAGAAATTATAGTTGCAGAGAAGAACCTGAATTACCAAGGTGTACAGGGTCATCTATCTGTGCTATTGCTCTTGCTGTGTTAAAAAGAGTGTTATGAACTGAAAAACAAAGGGGAAATACAAAGAAAACAGAAAAGGCAGTTAGTTTTAACACAGCGTGGTACATGAAAGAAAGCAATTTCTATTACCTAGAAGATCTTGGAAAGATACCAGAAGAAACTGCTCCAGTTTCTTAGATTTCTCTCTTTTTTTTTTTCCCTCCAGACCTTTTGTATTTATCAGTGAACAGAAATATATAAAAGATATATCAACTTTACCACTCTCTCCTCCTACCTACAACAAGGCATTAGGTTTAGAAACAGCAATTCAGCTCGAAAGAGGTAATAAGAGTTAAGTAATAATATACAATGCCATAGAACATAACTGGTTCTTTCTGTTCTTTCCTATGCTATGTCCATTTTATTTGATGTGACAGTGAACTCAAATCATTTTTCACTCAGAAGGTATATTTTTATTAGTGTTGAGCTTTATCAAAGGCCTATTGAAGAGGATGAAAAGACATGACTAGTTCAAGGGTCTTTGGAATAGGTCCATGTTTCCAAATTACTCAGTTGAGTCTCATTGCAAAGCAATTCTGATTTTTCTTTGTTTTAATATAGCTTATGCCATAGCAAGTTCTCTTTGTCTTGATGGTTAAATAGCAGTTTATAGATTTGCAGAATAGAGTTTATAGATTTGTAATATTTGATGGTTATTTTAGGATTAACTAAATTGCAGAACCTTTTCCTTCAGCTGCAATTATTTTCTTTTGTGCAAAATTTTTGAGGGGAAACAGTGGAGCAGTTGTGGGAGAAAGTAATATAGATGTGCTTGTGCATGTACAAGATGAGCAGATCCAGATTTTCAGATCTATTTAGGTGTCCATCTATTTAATGTCTCATCAACAGTTAGTTTTTACTATGTGATTCTACACATGCAGCTAAGGAAATCTAACTTTTTTTATGTGTAATTTTCTGATACGCTGTTTTGTTTCTCTCCTCCCTCTCTCCACTTCTCTACCTTGGTTTAGGAAAAGGAAAAATGTCATTAACATCCCTGCAAATCTGAATTAGCCATCTTTTTTTGTGATTGCTTTAGGCCTTTGCTGACTCTTTGTATGGCTTGCTCTCTAGCATGTTAGACTCTTAAAAGACACAGCTAATAATGAAACGTACAGCAAATTTCATTATATTTTGAAACAGTGACCTATAAATCAATATATTTATTTTAACAAATATCCAGTTAGAAATTTTTCAAGAGAGAATATTTTTATTCCAAAGAACATTTTTTAACAATTCTATAACTGTTGGGCCAGAGATATATCTGTGATAATTAAGGTTATCGTAGTTTATACTTATTAGCCAAACAGCTTAAGGTCCCTATAAATAATCATGCGTCTGTTTTGCATTTTCAAATCAGCATTTCAATGACAAGATTTTTTGTCTGGAAGACAAAGCAAGAAATTATGTTCAGCTTTGTCTAAGGTATCTTTTTAATTATGGAAACATTTAATATTTCATTCATCAGAATGAGAATCGTTTTTTTCTATACCTACATAAATCCTTCATCAGAATCTCTTAAATGCTGCAAAGAGAACTCTGCTATAAAGGTATTGTGCTATAGTCTTTCAAAAGTCAATGATATTTTTATGGCTTGAAATACTACAGGTATGTCAGAAGTACACTACATTCCCTTACCCTTGTGAAACTGAAAAAGAATTCTTACGTCTCTAAACTAAGTTCAGCTCCACAAAAACAAAGGCAAAATACACAGTTCATGTTCATATACGATCTACATGAACACAATAGTTCATTATACACTTAAACGCTGTACCTCCTCCCACTTCAACCATGACCACTTCCCTGAATTTCTAACTCCTAAATCTCTGTCTTTACAATAACTTTTAGGAGATTTTTTTTTTATGAACAAATACACTTCTACTTCTTGGCAGTGATGGATTTTTACTCATTGGTGAAAAGGTTTTAGAGTTACTGCCTCAGCTGGCAAATACAACTGTCATCTACAAACCAAATTCCAGAAAAGCTTGAGTATTCTTCTACTTTTATTTGTCCTTTAGGCTCAATTTGTTATGTTTGTAGGATAAACAGGAAAAGGCCTTACAAACAAGCAGATTTCCTTCCCTGTTAAGATTTTCTTCTACCTTACCTGTCACCTGTTTCACATCTAATGATTATTTTCTGCAGTCCCCATCATGATGCCCATTCTATTTCTCACCTTAAGTTTACTTGCATCTATTCTCTTGCCTCTGTCTTCTTCTCTAGCAATATAATCACCTACAGTAAAATACAGTTTCTCCCCTCCCAAAGAAACTCAAATTTGATGTGAGTTTCTGCTCTCAAGTGCCTTCCCTTACTCATTCCTAAACTCAGAGAACTAAGCTTTGCCTATATAATACATAAACTGGTATTCTCCAGCTTTACTCTGTGCTGCTCATACTGGTTTATTTTTATTTTTATTTTTATTTACAATGAAAAAAAAGTCTCTGCTGGCTCTGCTGAGTCCCTAAAATCATCTCGTCCCCTCAGATTCAGCACAGGTGCTGACCATGCACATTGTTTTTCAAATCTTGACCTTCCTTGTAATGTGCATGTTCTCTTTGCCTATTTCTTTAATGCAATCTTTGCCAGATTTTCTTGTTCCCCTTCATCTTCTCAAAAGGATTTCAAGGGAGAGCCACTAATTCATCTCCATCCTCTTTCCAGATCACAGCCATGAAGGACTCAAGACTGGGACAGACCACTAGTTAATGAAAAACACTGCCCATTTCCAGCAGTAGCTGAACACAAACACTGGAATAAAGAAGCATGTTTTAGCTCTTCCCCTGAGCAATCCTGTATTTGCAACTAAAGGAGCCAGGCACGTTTTCTGTGCATTTAGTAGCCTTCAGTAGATTTCTGTGACATATAACAATCCTGCCTCCCCACATAACTGCTACCCATAGGATGCTGTAAATTCAAGGAGCCCCACAGCTTGACGTGCATATTGCGTGAGGATTTACCTCATGCAATTTACCTTTTTCTGGAAAGACATGTTAAAAATAACGAGAAAAACTTCCTCAAATATATTAACAGCAAAAGGAAGATCATGGAAAACGTGGGTCCACTGGTGAACGGGGTAGGTACCCTGGTTACAAATAACACAGAAAAAGCAGAGTTGCTGAATGCCTCCTTTGCTTCGGTGTTTACCAAGGGTAGCCCTTTAGAGTCCCAGGCCTTAAGGACAAGAGAGGAAGCCTGGAGAGAGGAAGACTTTCCCTGGGTAGAGGAAGATTGGGTCAGAGAGCACCTAAGGAAACTCGATACCCACAAATCCATGGGCCCTGACGGGATGCACCTCCAGAGTGCTGCGTGAGCTGGCGGATGTTATTGCTAAGCCACTCTCCATCATCTTTGAAAGATCCTGGAGAATGGGGGAGGTGCCGGAGGACTGGAAGAAAGCCAATGTCACGCCAGTCTTCAAAAATGGCAAGAAGGAGGAGCCTGGAAACTACAGGCCAGTCAGCCTCACCTCCATCCCTGGAAAAGTGATGGAATGGCTCATACCGGCCATTGTCTCCAGGCACATGGAGGACAAGAAAGTGCTCAAGAGTAGTCAGCATGGATTTACCAAGGGGAAATCATGCTTGACTAACTTGATAGCCTTCTATGATTGAATGACTAGCTGGATAGATGAGCAGTGGATGTCATCTATCTCATCCCTCACAACATCCTCCTGGGCAAGCTCCAGAAGTGTGGATAGATGAGTGGACAGTGAGGTGGATTAGGAATTGGCTGGATGGAAGAGCTCTGGTGATCAGCAGTGCAGAGTCTAGTTGGAGGCCTGTAACTAGCAGTGTCCCCAAGGGGTCAGTCCTTGGTCCAGTCCTGTTCAATTTATTCATCTATAACCTGGATGAAGGCACAGAGTATTCTCTCAGCAAGGCTTCTCACAAGGCCAAGTGTAAGGTCCTGCACCTGGGGAGGAATAACCCCAGACACCAGTACAGGCTGGGGACCAACCTTCTGGAGAGCAGTTCTGCAGAGAAGGACCTAGGTGTCGTTGTGGATGACAAGATGACCATGAGGTGGCAGTGTGCCCTCGTGGCCAAGAAGGGCAATGGGATCCTGGGGTGCATTAAGAAGAATGTCTCCAGCAGGTCGAGGGAGGTGATCCTGCCCCTCTACTCAGCCCTGGTGAGGCCACATCTGGAGTACTGTGTCCAGTTCTGGGCTCCACAGTACAAGAGGGATGTGGAGCTACTGGAGAGAGTCCAGCACAGGGCTACAAGGATGATCAGGGGCCTGGAACATCTGCCCTATGAGGAAAGACTGAGAGAGCTGGGCCTGTTCAGCCTGGAGAAGAGAAGGCTGAGATGGGATCTAATCAGTGTATATAAATACTTCAAGGGAGGGAGTGAGGAGGACGGGACTGTCTTCTTTTCAGTGGTGGACACCGACAGAACTAGAGGAAACAGCCAGAAACTGAAGCATCAAAAGTTCCACAGGAACTTAAGGAAAAATTTCTTAACAATGAGGGTGACAGAGCACTGGAACAGACTGCCCAGAGAGGTTGTGGAGTCTCCTTCTCTGGAAATCTTCAAAACCCACTTGGACGCAGTACTGTGCCACGTGCTCTAGGTGACCCTGCGTGTGCAGGGGGGTTTGACTAGATGACCTCTAGAGGTCCCTTCCAACCTTAAGCATTCTATGATTCTATGATTCTATATCTCCTCCTGTTATGCATGAACCTGTGACTCTATAGCTTCCTCCTATGCTCCTAGTTCTGGATCACAGCCTCATCAGCTCTTTCCAAGCCACTAATGATTTTATACGCATCATATCCTTCCTCACATATAACTTTTCCACAATGAAGATTCCCAACTAACTCACTTGTCCTGTAAAATGAAGATATTGCAAAGTTTGGATCCTCCTCCTCACCCTAATTCTTTTCCATTCTTCTATACCTTTCCAGTTACTCCAAGATAAGAGCAGCAGAAAAGGGAACTCATTATTCAAAATGTAAGCTTATTTAGGCTTACATGGAATATAATGATGTTTTGCAATAAGATTTTGTTTGCTTTTCCTTTCCTAATACTTCCCCGTTTTTAAACCACAGCTGAACACTTTTTTTTTTTTTTTTTTTTTTACAAAAATATTTATCATACACCTAAAATCTTATTCCTCAGTGGTCATATCCACCTCAGGATCTATCATTTTATACATGAAGATAAGACAAGTTTCTTTTGAAATTCTTTGTACCACTGGTGCTTATCTTTGCTACCCAGAACAGATTCATAGGATAAGTGAGTATTGTCATCTCACCTGCTCCACTACAAACACTGCAAAGCAGAGTGTCCCGCTTCACGGACACTATTGCCCTACTGGTAAGCTTTGGTAAAAGTTATTAAACCTGGAGAATCTGCAAGAAAAAGTCCCCTGACCATAGAGATGAGCCTGTCTTGCACCACTACCATTGCACCATTCTGTTCTCTAGCCTTGACAAAGGCCATCCTTAGAAGGCGGTTGACTTTCCTAGCCTAGGGTTCTTCCCTGGCCATCTTTTTTTCTCCTTTTTAAAATCAACAAAAGCTGTCCTTCCCTACCCATACCATCTCTCATTCTATTACAAGAAGGGGATATTTTTATAATATTCGAGGGACCAGTGAAGACTATCACTTCCTTGATTCTGCACCATCCTATTTGCTCTGGGCAAACAAGCTGCATCTAAAAGCAGAAAGCCTGCTTTTTCCTTACTGCCTCCAAAAATCACCTGCAGCCAACTTTCTACATAAATAGTGAACCTAGTCTAATGGTCACTGTTGTATACAGTATTGCCCCTTCATTTCATTTCTTTGCCCCACTGATTCCCTTCAGGCTGTCTCCCCTCACACACCAAAACACATTGGCTTTGCCGAATACAATGTGTGGGTAACAGGTTTGTAATCCACAGCTAGAATTCTTTGGCACCAGAGGCCACATCCACGAAGTTATGAATCTAACTTTCCAGTGATGTCAAAGGGGAGAAAATCAACTAAATATTTTTATGGTCTGGATTTATCGAAATAGCATGATAATATGCATTTTAAAATTTTTATATCATTGAAGCATTTTCAGCCTTACTTAAAAGAGGTTAAGAGTATATATATATATCAAAGCACTGCTTGTTTTTACTATTTGTTGATATGTGCAAGATAGACAAACCTTTATATTTCATTTGCGTTTTGACCACTTCACTATCAGCCAGCTGATGGATGTCACATGAACCTTAACTAGGAACAACAACATTTAAAATCTGGCTCCTGCCAAACACACATCTGGGTTATACAAAGTATAACTACATCAAACAGTGAAACATCTAAAGGGAGTTCAAAGTCCTCCAGAGGACCCCTATTGCCTTCCATCAGGCTCAGCACCCTACTGTTTAGAAACGTATTAAATACTTGCTCTCATTCTAAAGTTTTGCTGTAAAGATTTTATCTACTTGACTCAGTGACAGGACCTAGTTGGTGCTGTCCTTCTCAGCCACAAGAGACTCCAGCTGAAGGTAAAGTTTACATATTCTTCCTTGAACAGCTGTTTTGGCTTTTTCTGCATTTTACAGATTTTTGTGTCTAAAGTTTTAAATCTATCACATGCTGTTGGCATCACTTGAAAAGCTTGCTGTGTGTGCAGTTCGCTTTTACCTCACTTCCTTGAACTTCTTTAACTTGCAGACATTCAGCAGCTAAATTGTGAAACATCCTATTTCACCTCTAGCAAAATTTACTGAATACCAAAGATCAAATAGTCACACGGTTTGGAAATATTTGTATGACAAAATCTGTCTTATTCCACCCACTCGTCCTAATATATTTATTGGTATTTTGGTATCTTTCATGTGTAGTCCTCCCCTTTTTAAAAAGATGTTGCATTGTTTATTTTTATTGGCTCTAGAAGTACAATTTCCTAATAAATTAATGGACTTCAAAAGCATGCCAGATGAACACTATTGATAGTAATTTTTTACAGAAATAAGGAGTTCTGGTTTCAATGAATTCTAAGTTTTCTTAACAAGTGTCAGAAGCAACTCATGCAAAGCACTTTGCACTTAAGAGTAAATTCAAACATGCATCAGATCTGTTTTCTCTTTGCCATGTTACATAAGTTATTTGTGGTTCTATTACTATGTAGTTGTTCCTGGGTGTAAAATTTGACTGTTTATTTTTTGGGGGCCTTTCCTGAAATACAAAGGTTGGGAAAATACAAATTGCTTCTAGCTTTCTCATAAATCCATTGAGAAGATAAGAAGTAACTGAAGTGCCTCTGGGATAAAATAAATAATATTGCATTAGATGTAATATGCGCTAAACAGTCAGATTAGGACTAGACATAAGCATGAATTTTTATTTTGTGACATAAAGAATGAAACAGAGCAGAGATAGGAAAACCCACCTTGCCCATAGCATGGCTGGGGCTAAGCTGGTACCAGCACAACTGGTCCTTGAGACTTTTTGCTTCCTGCTCTGGAACATCACAGAAAGGATGTATTTATGGTAACTTTATCATGTCTTTTTTTTAGTAAATCACAGTGGGCTATGTCCTACAATGTTCAGAAGTCCTTAAAATATTTATATTTCACCTCAATAGCCATATGTACATGACAGAACCCCCCCTCCTGTTGACATTTTTCATTATTGTGTCCAAAGGACATGAGCATTTACATACTTTTCACAATATCCATTTGGACTACATTTGTTTCTTCAAACTAACCAATGTCCGGGAGTGATAGTCCTGAATTTAAGACTTGTTTTTAAGTACTCAAGCTTGAAGACAGGTCATTTCCCTTTCCAGTACATCCTCTACTATTACCATCATGTGCTAAATATTTTGGGGTGTTTATTTACAGCACAAATAGAAACTACTTTTATCCAAATGTTTAATAGGGAACATGGAAAAAGTTATGCCAGTACCACCTCAGAAAAAAAAAAAGGAAGAAAAAAAAGCTCTGTTGTTATGCACTTAACATTAAGAAATATCAAGTTCATTAAAAACTGCAAACTCCAAGAAAGAACTAGGACCTGTCTCAGCCCTCCTCTACAGGATGCAGTTCTGCAAGTATCAGTTATATATTTCTATTTATATGCCCAGGCCAATGAGCACTGTGATGGTGTAGACTGCAAGGCATTTTCATGCTCTTGTCAGACACAGGAATATGCACCAAAACTCCAGATCATCAATTCTACAATATGAGAAAGCACTGTTAACCAATAGACATTATAGAGTAGCTGTTGAGAAGATCCATAGAAAAGCAGGAATCAGATCTTCAAGTCATGTTTAGACACCAAAAAAAAAAAAAAACTGAGTGAGCTCCCTTTCAGAAAAAACCTACTCATCACGCCCAGATCCTCATGTATTATCATAACATTTTCAGCCAACATGGTTCACTCTGTTTGTATACACAGCCCAGTGGAACTCCTACAAACTGTAGAGTGTATATCTTTATATTACACAGAGAAAATAGCAAAACACCCGCCTCCATTTTGTTCATGTTCAAAGAGTCTATAGGCTAAATAGATAACACGAGCACAGTTTCGCTATTCAAGGATAGTGCTTTGCACTGTGAAGTTCACTTTTATTGGACTCTGTGCCATTTCACAATAAACATGACATGAATACTCCCCCTCAGTTATGCCATAATTTCCCTCCCACACACACAAACCCAGGACCAGAAACCTATTACTGTATTTAATAGCATAGGCAATGCTTAAATTTACGTGAAGAAGACACTTACTGTGAGAGGATAGTGAAGAGCCTTGAGAAGATGCTCTAGGCACATCATCTTCACTGCCCAAGAGTAAGGAACTAGGGTGGACTACCTGATATTGTGGAACACGGGACAGGAAGCTGCGAAGAGAATCTGGCTGCTCCAAGGACTGGAAAGGGGAGTCAGCAGTCACAACAGCTGGGACACATTTTCCCTCCTCAAAGGTTTCTGTCACTGCACATTCCCAACTCTAGACTTCTGTCAGAGACTGAGGAGCCTGAAGTAACTACTTTCTGGCCTTTCCCATCCCTAGCTGCCTGCCACCCTGCCGCAGTCTTCCTTGCCTGTGCACGCAGGCAGGCCTCAAGCCTAGGGTGTATGTAAACAGTTTAAATCAATATTCGCAGATCATACAGGTCATACAGAGCAATGCAAAAGGATTTCATGTCCTGGGGAGAGGTCTTTTGGCTTCACCGTGAAGGAACAGAAGTTCAATGATGTTGGCTGTCCATCTTTGAACAGTCTATGAGTAATCAACATTCACAGTAAAACAGAGCTTTTTTTTCTTTTTTAATAGAACAATGTAAAGGTTAAAATGCAGATGTCAGGAAGAGAATTTCCCTCAACCTCTTCCAAAGAATTTTTTCCATCTTTCTCTGAAGCGTCAGGTTTTATTCAGGCTTCTGAGAGATGCATTTGGGTAGACTGGGCCTTTATTGATCCAATCTCACAGGTCTTCATATCCTTCTGGACTTTTATTTATTTAATAGGTATCACAAGTTTAATGAAATCTTATAACATTGTAGGCAACCAACTAGACCTGAAGATTAATACTTCTTCAACAAGCCAAGGAAAGTGTGAGCATACCTTCAGGGATGGTCCTTTCTGGAAATGCTGAATTTCCTTTGGCTTGTCCACTAGGTGGTAGTGCTGGTCACACAGGGTCAAAAAATAGACTTGATGGGATTTTCGCACTAAGTGGTTCGCAGAAACCAATTTCCTATGCTTGCTTTCTCAAAAGAAAGCAAATAGTAATAACAACAACACCAAAAAGGCCATTTCAATTCTTGAGATGGACAAAATGAGCCAAGCTTTCCACAAACTTTGTTTCACGTAAGGGTAGGAGGGGAAAGTTTATATTAGCTCATTGTAGGGTTGTGGGAAGAGGTTCCTGTGATCAAGCGATGGGTTATTTTGCCCAGCTGGTAGAGCCAAGCAGTTGATTGAACACAAGACTTTGGTTATCAGTCTGGGGAAAACAGAAGATGAGGTCCTTGCTCTGCTGCAATCACTTGAAGTGAGGATGAGGAAGGCAGGTAAGATCCATTCACAGAGCTGTTCATTAAGCACTGACCCGGCATTCTCCATTGCAAAAGAGAAATGACATCTCTCTGCCCTATGGAGTAACAAGACATAATGGGAATGAGCCTTGCTCTTGAGCTGAGAGGGAACTCAAGGGAAAACATAACCTGACAGATCCCGGAGTGAAGATGCCATTTCATCTGGGCTGAACTATATCTATATCTATATCTATATCTATACTTATATCTATATCTATATCTATATCTATATCTATATCTATATCTATATAATGAAACTCCAACGGATCAGGCTTAACATATGGGTGTAAGGGCAAAAAGCACAAAAAGCCAGCACGAATGAGGCAAAACAGAAGTCTGTGACTAAACAGGTTGCTCAAATAGGAAAACTGGTATTTCTCTTGAAATTCTAGTGCTGTAGCACCAGCAATAATTGCCCAACTGACAAAATCTCTCCCGCAAAACATTAGCGACCGGTAATGGTGAAAGCTACAAGAGTGGAGAGAGGAGGAATGAAGACATTGAGACACTGTTATATAAAAATGGTAGGTAGATAGGTTCACTAACAAATTCACTAGCAAATAAAAATATATATAGTTTCAGTATCACTATTTACTACTATAGGTTCACTAGCTGTGAGGGATATGCTCCTTCCCCAGCTCATCCTGACTTCTCACACATAGCCCTGTTCAGGTGTTAACTACCACATTATCTGATCCTGGTAGTTGCCTCCCTGATTTCTTCCCCCACCCAGACATTAACCATCAATAATACTCCTGATGGCCCTATCCTGATGGGGAGATAAGGCTAACTGTGAGTACACCAGCCAACAGTCATTTCTGAATTGAAAGAATGACTATCAGTCAATCATCTTATCCTATAAATACGGAGACAGCCCAAGAGCCCACTGAGCTCTCCTTGCACGGCAGTGGGCTGCACGCCGGGATCTCCCCTTGAGCAGGGACGCCTCTCAAGGATACTCCTCGAGGTTAAGAGATCCTTCCCACTACAGATTTGTGGTAAGTGACTATAGTGCGCCTTTCTCTTTTTGAATTTGTAAACCTTACTTTGTAACTGTGCACAAATCCCTTTTAGACATAAACCGTTGACCAAGTCTGGGACTAGGACTGGATCCAGCCGCACCCAGACTCCTCTCAGGACGAGTTTGGAAAGCAAGGGGGTCCAGTCTGAATCTCGTGACCCAACGGGAGGGTGTCCTTGGTAATTCTGTGTGTATCTTGAACCTCCATGCAGTAACTAATAAGTGGCCTTGCCATAGAATCTCATGAAACCATTGTCATTACCAATAAAGCCTATTCCTATTTCTTTCCCACGAGTGAAGTGCATTGTGTCACTCACCCCTACTACCACTTGTTCCGTGACACTAGCACATAAAAATACGTAAGTAAAGGCTTAATTTAAAGCACAGCCCCAACCACATCGATCAAGGACCTGGAGAGCACTACCTGCTATTCCCACCATGACTGCAGCCAACCCTAAGATCTCAATGATCAATTTTCAACTGAAATCAGTTTGGGGAGAGAACTATACCATACCTTGGGCTTGAGACTGTCACATATTAGATCTTCAGAAGAGCTTGATTCTGAGGCCATTATTATCTGGATCCTGATATCATGAATGGTTTCCAGATCAGTTCTCCAAGAGTTACTTTACCTCCTATTTGACAGCCATTTTGCAACTTTAATTGCAAAACTCAGAATTTCTGTATCTGGTTTATTTTTATCTTGCTTCTGATAATTATCCCCAAACCTGATATGGCCATAGAGGCCTTGGCAAAAAAAAAAAAAAAGTACTTCAAAATATAGTTGAGAATAAATGTTATCTTTCCTAAGCTGCTGTAGAAGAAACAATGGAATTGAGGTTTCCTCCCTGCTACTCCAGCAATTCTAGTTAGCTTATAGCACTGACAAGCCACAAGCACTATTCTTCTCTGTTTACAGAGTTTAAGGGCACATTCTATGATGCCACAATCTCTGCAGATATATTCTCATAATTTTTTTCCTTCTGTAAATAGAGTGAGTGAGAAGGAATTAATCACATGGACAGATTGTCACAATGGCACTTCCAAAGAGGTGAAGTGGTTACTTTGCAATCCAGAAGAGATAGCAGAGAAAAAGAATAATGCTCTGCTTTCAATGTTCAACAAGCAAAGGCAAAGCTGAGCAGCTTTGATTAAAATAGCAGTTATTAAATTTTCTGTGTCCTGTGGTTAGGGGCCCTAGGCTTGGGCTGGTGGTCACCATTCCTGCGTCGAACTCGTTTTTCATTGAGTCCTTACCAGCACTCATGTTCTGACTGCTGGTTTCAAGTGATCTTGGAAGAAGGCAGAAAGTCCTCATGCCACTATATTTGCAGCATCTGGGAACATTATTTTCAGAAAAACATCATGTTTCTTTTAAAGAAATCATCTCAATGAACTTCTTTTCTTATAGACAACCTAATCATAGAATCATAGAATAGAATCATAGAATCATAGAATGCTTAGGGTTGGAAGGGACCTCTAGAGATCATCTAGTCCAACACCCCTGCACACGCAGAGTCACGTAGAGCACGTGGCACAGGACTGCATCCAAGCGGGTTTTGAAGATCTCCAGAGAAGGAGACTCCACAACCTCTCTGGGCAGCCTGTTCCAGTGCTCTGTCACCCTCACTGTTAAGAAATTTTTCCTTAAGTTCCTATGGAACTTTTGGTGTTTCAGTTTCTGGCCATTTCCTCTAGTCCTATCAGTGGCCACCACTGAAAAGAGACCAGCACCATCCTCTGCACTCCCTCCCTTGAAGTACTTACATACACTGATTAGATCCGCTCTCAGCCTTCTCTTCTCCAGGCTGAACAGCCCCAGCTCCCTCAGCCTCTCCTCGTAGGGCAGATGTTCCAGACCCCTGACCATCCTTGTGGCCCTGCGCTGGACTCTCTCCAGCAGCTCCACATCCCTCTTATACTGTGGAGCCCAGAACTGGACACAATACTCCAGATGTGGCCTCACCACGGCTGAGTAGAGGGGCAGGATCACCTCCTTCGACCTGCTGCAGACGCTCTTCTTAATGCACCCCAGGATCCCATTGGCCTTCTTGGCCACAAGAGCACACTGCTGCCTCATGGTCAACCTATCATCCACCATGACACCCAGGTCTTTCTCCGCAGAGCTGCTCTCCAGAAGGTCGGAGCAGAAGTCTTGGGGAGGGGCACCTTTTGAAGAAGGCATCCAGCATTACTTTAGCTCTATCAGCTAAAGCAATCTGTCAGTTGTTTCAAGCTAGATCTTCTGCGTATTGGCTAAACTTCAATGGAACTCAGCCAATTTGTATTCAGCTGAGTATTTGACTCAGTTAATAGTTTGACTAATACCAGCTGAAGTCTTGACCTCTCATACTCGGTGGTCTTACCTCAAAGCAAAGCACATTTGCACAGAACTGCCACTAATCTGGTAGGAAAGAGTATTTCTGGGGAAGAGAGAGGAATGAACTGAATTAATATTAAGAGATTAGGTATCATATACCTTCTGTCTAAAGGTGGTTCTGCTGCATAAAATAAAGAAACATTTTGAAATAATACTAATAATTGCCATAGACATGATGACCCAGTTTGTACTGAGAGATGATAGGATTCACAGTTGTATTCTTCTAGCTGTTGTATGACTGAACCATATTATCATTTAAACATTACGTGTTTGTGTGAATCCACTAAGTACTTTGTTATTATTGATATTATTATTTGATAAACAAATAAATAAAGGCAAAATGTCACTTATGCAATGTTTTACAAAATAAAACCACTCCTTACCAACAATATCATTTCTGAACGAGTGATTACTGGCAGTATTCTTTTTCCTGTTGTTTAGTGCATTGACCCTCCTACATCTCTCAGCCCTCTCTGTGAAAGAAAAATTATATAGGCCAGGTTTTAATGTCCACTGTCCTGGCATTGCCTTTCTGTTTAAAACTCTTCCATCTCTGCTATATCCATTTGAAAATTAGATTACCAGCTCTGTGTTCAAGATGGAGTAGCCAACTCTCTAGTTGCTTTCATGCTCTATAATTCTTTCATTACCTTGCTTTACAAACAGCCATTTCTGCTGTACATTCAGCAGCTCTTTCCACTGACCTGCCTACAGTGCTGCAACTGCAAGCACTCAGATAACATTTACACACTATCCAAAACCAATCCAAATCTGAAACTTTGCTCTGGAAGTTGTAACAACTTCATTTCTGCATTACATTTAGTGTATCACTGAAGAAAACGGCTCAGGCCTAATGGCTGGAATAACAATCTTCTCTTAGCCACATATAAATGAGGACGCAGTATGAAAAGCAAATACATTATCTGTGATTTCCTTTTCTGGTGTATTGTGATTAATTTCTCAAAGTGAATAGTATTTACCTAAACAATTAACATTTTCCAAAACTTTTGTCCAAACAAATTATTCATTTTCATGTCACTTACTTACACTCCAACTATGCTTGCCTTCTTAAAATCTTTAGAGAAATAGTTTAGTAAAAATGATACTCACATGTTGATACTATTTCCAGGCTGAAATGGAAAACTGATTTTAAGATTATTAAATCTTAAGCCTTAGGAAAAGTAAGAGGAGGAAAATAACTTCTGATTACCAAGACCAGTTTCGAACTCCTGATGTGCTTGTAATGTACTTTTTGATATCAAGCCTTCACAAAGAAATGCCCATCCTTCTGCCAAAATCAGTACTTAGTTAATAATCTTAATGAGATGCATGTAAGAAACATCCTTAGCTCTCACAAAAAAGAAATGTTAAAATCAGTTTTCTTGGTCTTCAGAGCCGTCTACACAATACAACCCACCTCCTTAAAACTTGTGTCACAGATAGGTATCACACTACTATTCTATAGATGTGCAAGTTACCCCAAAGAATTTACTTAAAGCCCCTGAAAGGACAGAAGAGTGAGCATAAGCAATGCTATAAGGAATCAGGAATCTTTTACATGAAAATGTATCGGCAACTGTACGCGTCTGTTGCTTTTGCCTCTGGGGTTTTCTTTAACACTTGATGCAGAGTCCACTGCAATGAAGGGCAGTTTTTCCACCATGCTCCTAACTGGGAAGCAGGGTTTGGGAAAAGCGCCTGCAGCCACATTGAATGGGACAGGCTGGACTAGTTCCAGTATCCGAAGTGACCTAGCTGTGTTGTCAAAGAAACATCCAGTCATCGGAGCAACACCAGGCAAGGTTTCTGGGGCTGGAACAACGTGACTATTCAAGTAGCAATTAGATGCACTTTTGCAGAAATAATGAAATGAAAAGGGATGAAATGTCTTAGGCAGCAGGTTGCCAAATCACCTTTTGGGTCCTAGCACTTGTTCCCATGCTTCTTCTGCAAGAAGGAGCTAAGCGCCGTTCCTTGGGCACAGGGGGTGGCAGGGAAGAAGGGGTGGCCTCTTTCCAGTGGTGGCACTGACAGAACTAGAGGAAATGGCCACAAACTGAAACACCAAAAGTTCTGCAGGAACTTAAGGAAAAATTTATTAGCAGTGAGGGTGACGGAGCATTGGAACAGGCTGCTCAGAGAGGTTGTGGAGTCTCCTTCTCCGGAGATCTCCAAGACCCGCTTGGACGCAGCCCTGTGCCACATGCTCTAGGTGACCCTGCATGTGCAGGGGGGTTGGACTAAATGATCCCTAGAGGTCCCGTCCAACCTTAAGGATTCTATGATTCTATGATTTGGGCACAGGATCCATAGAAAACCTTTAACTGTTGGATTACAGCAAGTACTAGACTTGCACATTTCATCCTCGCCATAGAAAAGTTAAAGAGCATGAGCATTGCCAAAACTGGTGATTGGTAGGTGAATCTCCTTTACCAGTCTGCAAGGCCAAACTGCAAGTAGCATGAACAGAGATGGATGCAGGAAAGTTGTGCATGGCAAAGGGTATAGCTCTCCCAAAGGGGAAAAGTAGGGTAAGGAAATGATGTGCCATGACCAAGCTATATGTTCACTGGCAGAGTGCCCAGGGGTTAATGGGGCTTTTAACTTTGCTGACCTCCACTCTAGAAAAGATCCCAGTCAGCCAAAGTTCCCTTTGGTGGGGATACCAACTGTAACAGCTCATCTAAACACCGGCGTCACTGGCTATGGTTTCGAGCCATGTGTTGTCTTTTTACAAGGTTTTATTGGTATCTGTACCTCTAGTAATGCTGATTTGGACCATGAAGTCTTTGGAAATTATTTATTAAACTACTAATAAAGTTATACAAAATGCTATTTCTAACTGCTTATAACCAATGACATGATGTTCGGACTCAGCTCCTTGGCATGGCTGAGTGACTAAGTATAGGAGTGAGCAGATGAGCATGCTGGCAGATGAGGTGCTCATGAAGCAAACAATAACACTTCTGCAACAGGGAAGTGAGTACAGCATGAGGAAAACAAAGATCCAGTCCGAAAATGTCCTCTGAAAACATTTCCATGGCTTTATTAGAAGAGGAGAAAAAGAAAGGGCAGCCTTGAAGTGCATCTGCAAGGCCTATTACAAAGATTAATAGAAGCTAAATTACTTTTACCTAAAACATATATATGGCAGTGTTAATCCACAAAAATGAGCTCAGCTTATAAGGCACCACGGGACAGCTGCAAGCATACTTAGCTTTTCTTCAAACGTACCGTACATCTATATTTTCGTTAAGTACAGTGAACTCTTTCCCAGCGTTAACTCCTCTTCTGTACTACTGGTGTTTGGATGATCAGGAACCCACATCAGGAACCTCTGTCTTTTACATGGTATAAGCACAACCAAATTAAAATATTTTTAGTTCCTTCTTGCAACCAGGACGGCCCAGGTGGGCCACATCTTCCTCATGTTTGGCCGATTCTGGTTTCAGAGAATTAAAGAAATGGGTTTCTTCCACAATATGTGTTGTTAAATAATACATTTGTGTCCATTTTCAAGAGATTCTAAGTTTTTAAGCAAGACTTGAGGTAAGATTTTATCGGGATTAATTCTCGAACAGTCCAAAGACTGGAAGTTAAAGTGTCCGTGGTCATTCTGATTATCAAAGTCTTCTGTGTTCAATCATGGACTTTCAGTGTCTCTATACAAATTCTTTCCTGAGAAGTGCACTGAGAAGTTATGCAGTAACTATACTGCTTTTCTCTTGAAACCTAATTACTGATTTTAAGGACATTTCCTATATAAAAGCCATAAAAACTGTATGGATGTGGCTTAGGATACAATGTTCCGCTAAACTGTGTTTTGTTTTTTGTTTATGGTTTTTTTGGCTCATGTGACAAAGCTGAAAATGTCCCACTCATGCATCTACATTTATACTTTGAATCCGTCTTTACACGAGAGCAGTCAATGACAGCAATTCCAACGCGGAGATCTCTCCCTCTTTTGAGAAAAAGCAACAAAAGTGAGGCAGGCCTGTTCACAGAACATTTTCCATTTGCCACAAGTCTGTAACATAGGACACGACAGGGAAGGAAGGTGGCTATCTACAGGTTATTTTTTCAAACACATTTGTAAACTTCAGTCTTAATAGTAAATCAAGAGTTCTACTCTATGTTCAACCCAGGCACACGGGACTATTAATATTAGGAGGCAGCATTCCAGCTTAACCAGCTCTAATACCAACTTTACTTTCAGTGAATACCAGCTTTTTGTATTTCCCACAAATTTCTATAGTGGACATTTGTAGGTGTCAGTATTGTAAACTCACTAGAAGGGGTAAATACTAAACGCAAGAGGCAGTGCAAAAGCATGCTGAAAGCTTACAGTTTAAAGTATAAAAATGGAAGAATGATTCTAATATATATGAGAGGTTTAGAGAAGATGGTTACAAAGGCATATGTGTGACATTGAAAGAGAACCCTGCCATTGCAGTTTTTAAATTCTGCAGTATGTGTCATGGAGACTTCTCTCTTATTTAACTACAAATCAATTCCAAGGCATTGCATATGTATCATATATGCTAACACAAAATGTTGCATAATAAAAAGAGCTGAGAAACACAATTTTAGGACAGTGTCAGTACTTAAACTTTGTGGGCATATCTGAAAATTGTCAAAATAGTTGGAGCAAATACAGACCAGTCATAATTGCATATGTAGCAGACAAGAACAATTTGCATCCTGATAGTAAGGTACTTATTCCTATTCATAATACTTTTTTTTTGTTTTTCTGGCGGCATTCTGTAACACTGAATACATTTTCCTTACCAGTCTTTTGGCAGCAAACTTAATGAAGTACTGATCATCTCAATGACCCCTTACCATCCTCCCAAGACTTGCAAAGATCCTTGACTTTTTTTTGGGAAATTCATGTAGTTGGCTTCTGCATGTCTTCTATTTGTCCTCTCAAATACACACGCTTCATTACTTCTGGGCGTTCTCATAGCAATGTAATCAAAACAAAATAACAACAACAACAAAAGCCTTCTACAAATTACTTAACCAACAAAGCCAAAAATCACGACTAGGGGACATCCACAAAAATAACACAGGAAATCTGACTTAATTTCTTCTAGGCCTTAAGACTCTCTAACCATCTATCCCTGCAAACATTAAAAAAAACATGTTTTTTCAATTTGAGCAGCATATGGGATTATGCAAGTTCATAATTGGCTGTAAATGCACAACAGATTAAGATCTTACCCCAAATGTCATGATGCACCTCAGATTAATGTCTTGCACAAATGCTGATCAAAACTCATTTTCTGAGGAGCTGGTCTTTTCCCCTTTCCCCTTTCCTTTCCCTTTCCTTTTCCCTTTCCCTTTCCCTTCCCTTTCCCTTTCCCTTTCCCTTTCCCTTTCCCTTTCCCTTTCCTTTCCTTTCCTTTCCTTTCCTTTCCTTTCCTTTCCTTTCCTTTCCTTTCCTTTCCTTTCCTTTCCTTTCCTTTCCTTTCCTTTCCCTCTTTCCTTTCCTTTCCCTCTTTCCTTTCCTCTTTCCTTTCCTTTCCTCTTTCCTTTCCTCTTTCCTTTCCTTTTCCTTTTCCTTTTCCTTTTCCTTTTCCTTTCCTTTCCTCTTCGTTTCTTTTCCTTTCTCTTCTTTTCTCTTTTCTTTTTTCTTTTTTTTTCCCATAATTCTAAAGTCCTTTCCAAGATAAGCCACACTATGCAAAGAGTTTTAAGGGATCAAACACCTGTATGGTAAAGGAAAGCTGAGGGATTCCAGGGGCTAATGATGCATAAGGAAGAGTGTAACCTGGCTGCATGCCATCCTTTTTATTCCATTTGGGAACCTCTTGGTTTGACTCTGAGCAGGAGGAAGGAGAAGCATCAACATCACCATTAGGGGCACAGCTCCCAGGAAAGAGGAGAAAGAGCCCAGCATCCTCTCAGAAGGCTTCCATCTCTTGTAGAGACTAGTCACTGCCGAATTTATCAGCAAACAAAGCGTTCCCTTCGTTTTAGAAACCAAGCAGCAGAAGTTAACCTAAAGGAAATGCTGAAGTTCATTCCCTTTAGTATACAACAAGCCTAAACAGATTATGCTATACAAAAGGACTATCGCCTCCAAGGACACTAACAGAAACCACATTTCTCAAGTTTTCTATGAAATAAAAAGTGTATGCATATAGCACTGTAATAAATACTCCATGCAATCTTATCTGGCTGCACAAATAAGAAAAAAGTGTTTTAAGGGAATGTATTTTCTAGTGCCCAAATAGGCCTCAAGCTCTGTACAATTGTGCCATCTGCTGGGGGAAAATTTTAAGCTCCTGCGGAACCCGGACAGTGTTTTGGAAGCACATCACAGCCCCAGGAACTAAATTTGACAGTATCTTTTTTCCTGTTTGCAGCTATTTTGGGACTAACAAGATGCCAGAAGGGAAGAGTGACAGTGTCCAAAGGACCCCCGGGCAGAGAGCCCACTGCTAGGCTTGTTTCCTTCTTCTGGTTCTCTGACAGCAGGGAACCAGCACCTAAAAACAAAAGATGAATCTAAACCACCTAAATACCTGCTCCTGTAAAAAAAAAAAAAAAAAAAAAAAAAAAAAAAGAGTTGTGCTTTCAGCCCCACCATCCTTCTCCTAGCGCATCCGCTCCATGGTACGCAAGGCAGGGGCTCTACTGGGACTGTTTAGGGCAGTAGAGCTAAGGGCTGGTTTTGGCTCTGCCATCAGCTTGCAAGATGGGACTCCTTAACTTTTCCATGTTTTCCTTTCACTCAATTTCAGTATATACAAAAATAGAATATAAAAATATAGAAATCTAGGAAAATATAACATCAATTGAATATATTATTGGGCATGATTGTGGAAGTCTCATGTTATCATTTAGATTACATAAGGAAATGCAAACTCTAAACACAAGCAGAGTGAAAGGGCTTAAGCTTTCCTGACAAAGTGAATTAAAAGTCAGTAAACTTTTCCCCACGCTTGGCAGTTGCTGCATCCACTACCGAGAAGCCACTGGTCTCTGAGAGTGCAGGAAAACTAATTATCTATCTCCTATAAGATCTCTTCTTCATAAAAGCCATGTTATGGCCATGGCACTTGCCCTGCAGTAGGACTCCTTCCATGTGCTCATTCCTTCTCCCTGCCAGAGCTGTCCAGGTTGTAACGAAACCCCTCAGTTCCTCTGGAAAATTTACACTTATCCTATAACAGCTTTTTCTATCAGTGACACATCATTAAATACTGATTAGCATGAGCTAATACAATAGCTAAAGCATAATACACTATTGATGGCAACAGCTAAAACTCCTGCCTACGCACAACCTCATTGGATGGGACTTGGCAGGGCAACCCATGCCTGTGGCTGCAATAAGCAACACGTGCCCAGTTCAGTGTGTTAACGGGTAAACAGATAAGACATGTATATATATATAAACACACCAATATAAATTTGATGTGATTGCAAGCATAGGAGAACAACACTGTAGTCAAACATATTCTATTTGGCACTGTGGAATTTGTATTGACGCATGCAGTCAGGCACCCAAGTCCTGTGCAACTGCCTTTAGGACTGCAGTTTGGTGTTTGGGGTATGTAACGGTCCAGTATGACTCCCAACTCTATTGAGCAAATAAATATAAGCAGATTTGTTTCTCATAATTAAAAGCAGCTTTATATATGTGTTAGCTTTCTTGCCCCATCATAAAAGCATGGTAGAGGAGATTATTCTTGCAGTACTCAGAGCATCGCAAGGAGAGAACTATTCCAGGACTGCTACATCTTTTAAGTTCACACCTTTGCCTAGGCCAGTATAATCCTGAGTAGGAAATACCAAGCAAGATGCTTCATATGGGCTTCTGCTTTACACAGTTTTACATCTTTTCTAGATAGGAATAAGGCAGGGAAAAAAAAAAAAAAAAACATGTCTATATCTTAGCAATGCCTCACACAGTCCTATTCCTGCATTCTGGGGGAGGTCAGAGCACCCACTGCTGCAGTAACACTTATGGCCTCATCTCTGGGTCTGTATAATAGTATCACAGATGACCTACAGATTCAAACAGAATTGCACAAAACTGCATATCCTTCAACAGGAATATATATATATTTCTTTTCTTTTAAATGCCAATGACACTTAGCAAAAGGTGCTGAGGAACAGAATGTGCCACCTCCCACTCAGGAGCACCATTCCAACTGCTGCAGCTGGTTATATCAGACAACTTAGGGCAGAGAAGGAAAAGCAATGAAGCCAGTCACACTCTATTCCCTTTTCTTGCAGGAGGTTCTTGCAGGACTCCTCTTTAGCACTCTTAGCAATTATTCTTGATACATCAGATGATTTTTCCTTTTTTTTAATGTTACCCAGTTTAGCACCTGATTCAGCAAAACAATTAAATGTGTTCATTATCTACTATTCTGTTTCTGCACAGCAAAGCACTGAGCCAGGAACTGCAGAGCTGCCAGTCCATCAATATACCTTAACACAGACTAAGCTTGGAATTAGTTACTATTTTACTTAAAAACGCAGCTCCTGGAGTCATGTATTTCTGAAGGTCTGTTCTGATTTTATTTTTTTCTCCCATATCTCCAGCCTTCATAATTATAGAAATGGCCAATCTTTAAATCCTACTATTCAGAAGGCATTTTCTTTCTTGAAAGCCCTTGTTTTCACAAAATACAAGCTATTCAGCTATGTATGGCTGGTAAAATTTCATGACATCACTTTCTGCCTTCATTAAGAAGGAGGTAAATCTCTTTAGCTGCATGAACATGACTATGTATCATATTTACCAGTGAAATATGCAAATTCATCCCCTCACATCTGGGTTTTTTTCTGGCTGCTCCATAAGCACATACTTGCTATTCTAGAGATTGACCAGTAGATGGAAGGAAAGTTCATCCTTCAGGTCTGGAAGGCAGTTTATGGGGAGAGAGCAGAAAGTGGAGAGAAAAAAGACGATCACATGAAATGCTGTGAAAGAGAAAGCATTTATGTCTTAAAAAAAAAAAAAAAAAAAAAAAAAAAAGTTAAAATAGGAGGTTTGAGGATCTCCAAACAGTTCATAGCCCTACCTGCAATAACAGGGTTGGGAGGAACCATAAGGCAATAATAAATTTACTCCTGATAAGGCAAATGGCGGCCATTTTCCACTTTCTTCTTCAGATGCTTCATGCATGAATAGAATTAGCTATTAACTGAAAAGGCAAACAGCAGAACTTTAAAACCTCTTGGATTCATCAATAAAATATTAGATTTAGTTAGTTTATTCAGATTTAATTAGGTCATTCAGTAATCATTAGTTCATTCATTTTTATATCAAGCTTGCCACCTAAACACCCTGTGGTTGCTTAAAATACTTTAACCTGCTGCTGCTATTTAAAGTTTCTACAAACAAACAAACAAACAAAAATGCTGCCCTTTCTTAGCAGAGGGATTTTCTAGATTCTTCCTTAAGCTATTCCTACTCCTAACTATACTTCTTGTGAAACTACAACCAGTGTTATGAAAAGCCTGGTGGCTGCATCCTCCATAGAATCATAGAATCATAGAATGCTTAGGGTTGGAAGGGACATCTAGAGATCATCTAGTCCAACACCCCTGCACACGCAGGGTCACCTAAAGCACGTGGCACAGTACTGCGTCCAAGTGGGTTTTGAAGATCTCCAGAGAAGGAGACTCCACAGCCTCTTTGGGCAGCCCGTTCCAGTGCTCTGTCACCCTCACTGTTAAGAAATTTTTCCTTAAGTTCCTATGGAACTTTTGGTGCTTCAGTTTCCGGCCATTACCTCTAGTTCTGTCAGTGGCCACCACTGAAAAGAGACCAGAACCATCCTCTGCACTCCCTTCCTTGAGGTACTTATAGACATTGATTAGATCCCCTCTCAGCCTTCTCTTCTCCAGGCTGAACAGCCCCAGCTCCCTCAGCCTCTCCTCGTAGGGCAGATGTTCGAGGCCCCTGATCATCCTTGTGGCCCTGCGCTGGACTCTCTCCAGCAGCTCCACATCCCTCTTATACTGTGGAGCCCAGAACTGGACACAATACTCCAGACGTGGCCTCACCACGGCTGAGTAGAGGGGCAGGATCACCTCCCTCGACCTGCTGCAGACACTCTTCTTAATGCAGCCCAGGATCCCACTGGCCTGCTTGGCCACAAGAGCACACTGCTGCTTCATGGTCAACTTATCATCCACCATGACACCCAGGTCTTTCTCCGCAGAGCTGCTCTCCAGAAGGTCAGTCCCCAGCCTCTACTGGTGTCTGGGGTTATTCCTCCCCAGGTGCAGAACCTTGCACTTGGCCTTGTTGAATTGCATGAGGTTTTTCACCGCCCAGTTGTCCAGTCTGTCCAGGCCCCTCTGGATGGCAGCGCAGCCCTCTGGGGTATCGGCTACTCCTCCCAGTTTCGTGTCATCAGCAAACTTGCTGAGGGAGCATTCTGTGCCTTCATCCAGGTCGTTGATGAATAAATTGAACAGGACTGGACCAAGGACTGACCCCTGGGGGACACCACTAGCTACAGGCCTCCAACTAGACTCTGCACCCTTGATCACCACTCTCTGGGCCCTGCCATCCAGCCAGTTCCTAATCCACCTCACTGTCCACTCATCTATCCCACACTTCCGGAGCTTGCCCAGGAGGATGTTGTGAGGGACGGTGTCAAAAGCCTTGGTGAAGTCGAGATAGACGACATCCACCGCTCTCCCCTCATCTATCCAGCTCGTCATTTCATCATAGAAGGCTATCAGGTTAGTCAAGCAAGATTTCCCCTTGGTGAATCCATGCTGACTACTCTTGAGCACCTTCTTGTCCTCCATGTGCCTGGAGACAACGGCCAGTATGAGCCGTGGTCCCAGTGTTCATCCTAGTAGCTCTTCCTGCAAGGGGAAGAGTAATGGGTAAAGGTCAGGTTAGGCCAAAACAAAAACAAAACAAAACAAAACAAAACATGGCACTTCTTCTATTACTGATTTAAAAATTGTAAATATCTGACATAAGAGCAAGTAGAAAAGTACTGCCCATTCCCCTGAGCAGCTCCCCATGGGACAGGCTCCAGGTCAGGGCCATTCCTGATGCTCTCCAAGCACATCCAGGGCTATGGCAGAGTTTATGGGGATGCGAAGCGGAAATGCAAGCCTGAATTTCAGTATATCCCATAAACAGCCCCACAAACAATGCTGCCAGACTCCCACAATATTATCATGGCACTTTGGCTTGAGCCTCTCCCATAAAAGCCCAGGATTTGCAAATTACATGAGAACTGTCTTTCATTTTAAAAAAATAAAATAAAAAATACAGTTTCCAGCAAGAACTCGTGAAGATTCAAACCATAAAACAAACAATGCAGAGAAACTCTTAGGAAAATCTCCTGATAATGAGGCTTCATTATTTTTCACTTCTTAAGGTCAGTAGTTCTACATCAGCCATCCAAGTCTTTTATCTTTTCCTCAATGTCCTGTTTACATCTACTTTAAGTGTATTTTCATCTTTTTTTTTTCTGTATAACTGTTATTATATAAATGGAAGGCAAAAGCAAAGCTGAAGCTACACATGCTTTTCTAAGAGCAAAAATGACACGTGACATTTTCAATACCCAAAAAGTAAAAAGTAAAACCTCATATATGCTTCCTTTTCACCAAAACCCACTTTCCTGTAACATCCTGTTGCCTCCTCCTTTCCTATGCCCAAACCTGGATGCTTCCACACATGGGGTTACCCCCATGAATATGGCAGGAAGACCAAGCCTCTCATCTCTCCTTCATTTTTGTCCTCACTCTTGGCAGCAAATGCCCTCTATTTTCACGTCCTCCAGCAATGGGGCAGGGAGCCCATGCACTTGTGTGCCTGACACCCACTGCTGCACGCTGGCTGATGGAGGATCCTGAAAGACTTCAGAGCATGGAAATAATGTGAAAGCTGGATTTTTTAGAAAGTAGTTCAGATAAATATTTATCTTCTTCTCCAGCTACATACACATACATTAATTTGCTCTGACTGTATGAATGAAGTCTGAGTGTTAAAACAATCACTGATTAAAACTATACTTTCAAACAGCTTTGGAACCTACTTAATATGTACAGACTTACATTCAAGCACCCCAGCTGCAGAGATACAAATCTTCCTCAGTTATAACTATTTTACACACGAGAAACAAGTAAATATAGTCCAGGATCCTGATTTTCCAAAGGATACTCAAGACTTTACTACCAACTCAGAAATTAATGTGGTAATTCATAAATTAAGCAGGTATTAATGTTTGTAGGACCAGGGCTCAAGGGATTGCCCAAAATCATTTGCATGATTAGCTTATAGAGATGAATTTGAGACTGGATTTTCCAGGCAGCAGCCTAGAGTTTTAGACATCACAAATCATCTTTAGAAAAACTCTGTTAAATGAAATTTCTTTACAGTGTTACTCCTCTCTGGTCATTGCTTCCAGCCATTTCAAAATCCTATAGGGTCTTTTGTCTCTCTCCATTGCTTTCTATAAATCTGGTACACTTGCGTCTCAGCAACATATCATTTAAGTTTGAAAACAACTATGCTTGTGTATAGGTGTTCTCCATATAACCTTATGGAGAATGCCCTCCTTACAAAAATACTCTCAGTGAGACTACTTATCCCAGAAAACATATATACAAGTTGCATTTCACTGGCGAAGTAGGATTCAGGTCTAGGCCTGAACATAAAAAAATTCCCAAATCTAACAAATTTATCAGACCGGTAATGACAAGCTCAATTCTGGATTATCAGCAAGTTATTCTAATGAAATGATGCATGGCATTCCTGAGTTATCATGAAACTGGGGTAAACTGCTACCAATTGTGGAGATATAAACCATGATGTTTGTTCTGCTTCCTCTGAGAGATAAGGGGGATATCTAAGAAATATTGTAGAACAAATAAAATGAAACCATCAAACCTGGATGTTTTCCAGTTCACCAGACAATGTGAGATCATATATATATATATATATATATGTATATGTACTTGACATGAACAAAGGCACATCTGTAAGTCTTAATGTGTGTGTCTATGTACACTGCTAGCCTATCACCACATTCTCAATACCACCTTCTGGGATTTTTTAGGCAACTCCTTTTTGAGGATAGAGCCCAACACATCCGGAGCTTGATTTCCTCGTAAGTCTTTCACAGACATCTAATTACTATTTCAAAAGTCCGCTACTTCCTATGGAAAGAGATTAAAGAAGATACTGAAGTTGTTGGGAATCTCCTCACAGATCACGGGGATGAGGACTTCATGTTACAGTTAGGAAGTGGGAACACAGGCGTTGTTCTCCCTTGCCACGTGTAGTAAAAGCTGGTTGTATATGAGAGTATGGCTGAGCATTTTCCACAGCTTTCAGTCATATTAACTAATTTTACATGCAGTTTTGGAGTGCTGGGAACACTCTGGCTGTGGTCTTAGGGCTACCTCTCACCACTTGTACCTCTTGGAAATCAACAGCTACCATTCACTTCAGTGGGAGTTTCACATCAGCTTGCAGATGCACAGGCTGAGAGCTACTGGTTCAATACACAAATCAACGCACCTGTTTATTTTCCAAGCTGGATTATTCCATTGCAGTAAACATAAGAACACCAGTGTGCTGGACCCATTCCATCCCACCTTTCCATTCCCCATCTATGCTGCATTCCTCCTACTAATTTGCGTCTTTCACACCTACTGTGCTTATGATGAACAGATCGCAACTTGTACGTAACGCAGGTGGCAGCAGGAGAAAGCTGAAAACGCAGAAAGGTTATGAATGGACACGAACTGAAAAAACAGAAAAAAAAATAGGGGGAAAATATGAACACACACACAAAACCAAAACCAAACAAACAAAACAACAAAGCACACACACAAGCCTTGTAATGCAAAAAGCTAATTTTGCCCTATCAAGAACTTTTTTAAACAACTCTTTATCCAAGATGTAAGAAGCTTCTTGCACAGGTGAGATTGCACTTCAATGATTTACTGAGAAGACTTATTTATTTCAAAGGTCATGCAGAAACCTGAAATGAATTTGTTTTTTAAGCCCACTTGTATTGCAGGGAGGGCACAAGCAGTTGGCTGCCACGGAGAGCAGTTTCCATGCAGCACTGCCATGATCACAAACCTGAGAAGGATTCTTCCAAGGTGTAAAAATAGCTTCGCAAACATTTGTGCTTCATGCAAAAAGTGCATGAAGCCATGAGACACCTTCAAAGGCAGGGCCCAGCACTAACTCAATGTTGCCTTGCAGTGACAGGTACTGCTAATTATTCTGCAAGATCCTTAAACTTCAGGATAGCTTCCCTTTGCTGTCTTGCAGCCTGGCAGAACTGCTAAGCCTCCTGTAAACTTCCTGTTTCCATTTTATATTTGGGGGGAACATCTTTAGCTATTTGTCCTTTAGTTTCACGTAAAGCCTCTTTGTTTCCTCTGCATGCCACTGGGGTCACGCTTGGTACCATGATTCTCACCCGAGGCATCAAGAGTGATAGCAAAAGAGGAGTTCACTCTGCCCAGTGTTTCTTTGTTGTTGTTGTTGTTTCAATAGCTTTCTAAGATAAAATAAAATCACAGGACATCAGCTTGCACTCCTTTTAAAGAATCTGGCCTTTCACTTTGGGGTCTTTCAAAGGCATTATTTAACCAATAAAGAGATGCAAGAGGAAGAGGCCTCTGCACCCCTTCAGAGACAAAAACGTAAAATTGTGTAGCCTTGCCAAAGAGAGACTAAGGGATGCAAGGGGGGAAATCTAGTCCCTTGCTATAACTATACCAGGAAGAACAGCTATTAATTCTAGCAGACAATGCTGACACGAGGACAAGTGAGTATGAACTAGCTGGGAATACATTTTGTCTGAACACTGAAAAATTTTCATCGCTGGAGGACAGAGATGCGGGAGCAGCCTTCCAAAAGATGCAAGCAACAGCAGCACAACAGGCATTCATAGGAAGTTCATACATTTTGTGACCATTTTGTGACGATCTCGAAGGGAAGGGCTCTGGAGCGGACGCTCGTCCCAGAGCTCCTTGTCTAGAGGCGAACAACAGAGTGAGAGGCAGCCCCAGCGCCGACCCCCGTGCAGGCAGTGCTGAGCTCCCGGCCAGAGGCGGCTCTGACTCAGCAGGGGCGGAGCCGGCAGGGCAGGCGGGAATTTAAAAGCTGCCCCCAGGGAACGCGAGCGACCAGGAGTGCGGCGAACAAGAGTGTAGTGCGGCAGTTAGCGCAGGCAGGGGTCTGGGAGTCTCCCCCAGGTGTGGAAACGAATCTTTTCCCCAGACTCTTCTAGCTGCGGGAGATCAGGTAAAGCCATGGTCTCCACTCGGCAGAGAGCTTCTGCCAGGAAGACTGTGGCGACCCAGACTGAACCGCCACAGAAACATGCAGTGGTCCAGGTTTCTGGCTGCGGGGAATGCCTGAGCCTCTCCACGTTACCGGGGAGTGGTGAAAACACCGTCTGCCTTAAGTGCGCGCAGGTGGATGACCTGCTCAGCCTGGTGGCAGAGCTAAAGGAGGAGGTAGAATAGCTGAGGGCCATCAGGGAATGTGAAAGAGAAATAGACTGCTGGAGCTGCATCCTGCAGTCTTCCCAGGAAAGCCACCCTGAGAACCCCCCAATTCAGTCAGAAAATCCAGTGCCCTCTTGCCCTAGGGCAGAGGGGGCGGAATTAACAGTATCCAGGGACAATCAACAATGGAAACAGATCCCCACTCGAGGTGGCAGAAGATCCCCTCCACGGCCCACCTCACCTCCACCTGTAACCACATTCAACAGGTACAAGGCCCTGGAACATGCAGATCAGATAGAAGAGGCCTTGAACCCAGGCCCATCTAGGGGGCACTCTCCAGAGAGGCAGTCTGATCCATGCTGCAAGGCTGCTCCCCCTAAAGTGAAAAGGAGCACCCGGAAGAAGCGGCGGGTGATCGTCGTGGGTGACTCCACGCTACAGGGCACGGAGGCACCGATATGTAGACCGGACCCCTCATCAAGAGAGGTCTGCTGCTTGCCAGGGGCCAAAATAAAGGATGTCACAGAAAGGTTCCCAAGAATTGTTCAAGAGTCTGACTATTATCCTCTAGTATTGTTTCATGTGG